>NC_136938.1:27240220-27272720 GCF_949987615.1 Pollachius pollachius | reverse complement strand
CGCTGACGGAGTTAAGACAAAAACAGTCAAAGTGGAGTTCATGTCTGTCGCGCTTTTCTTATCTTCCCTTCACATGTTAAAAACGTTGCCACCGTTGAGTTTTTGATGTAATTATTCTAATAGGGTTGATCCACTTTGTGTGTGAAAACTCCTTCTTGCATTTATTCTTCTTCTGCATTTTGTGTCTCTCATTATGTCCCAGTGCAACGTGTTCATATTTCACTTCCAGAGTTGTGACATAGTGGTATTGTTATAATGTTATAATGACTGTATTTCCCATAAACAAGCACTTTCAAAAGAAAACACTGGTGCAGTCTATAGGAGATATTAAACAGATGTGTCCTAAATGTATAATGATATGCAAAGAGTTTCTGTCTTGGTGGCTTTCATGTTACTAACTTCACAGGAGAACAACAACAGGAAGATATATTCGCTATATTCTGTATCATAATATAGAAAGCAGACTTTCTCACTAACTTTTTGCCCTGGATTTCCCATCGGGGATCAATAAAGTATTATGTTAGCTTATCTATGCAAATATTAGTATGTTCTCAGATAAGACACAAGACACACAAACTCATTTTACAAAGTGAAAAACGAGATTGAGGATTAAAAGAGATATCTCTCCCCTGCCCCAGGTTTAGAGACAGTGGTCTCAGTGTTTTTAACCTCTGTCAAGCCTGGTGGGGTCAAGTGTGGTTGAATGATGAAGCTGTGATGGTTAATGTGCTCAGCACGGGTGTCACAGGAAGGAGGAACCAGGGAGGAACATGCAAGAGGGAGAGAGACAGAGAGAGAGAGAGAGAGAGAGAGAGAGAGAGAGAGAGAGAGAGAGAGAGAGAGAGAGAGAGAGAGAGAGAGCGTGAGACAAAGACAGAAGGAGGGAGACAGAGAGAAATGTTGAGTATATAACTGCTTCAATGAAAGCTATGCTATTGATGATTATCTTCACCTATAGAATGTGGGGGACTGGGACTATGAAGGAAAGAGGTTTAGGTAGTTAGGGGATTTACCCCTTTTTTTATACAAGCTGTATCACCTACATGGCAGCCTTCATTATTAAAAGTAGTAGTTTATCTATTGAATTGGTTGCAGTGTAAGTAGCTATTTGGCCTGCGATCCAATGATGTAAGGATTTAATGTCATTATACATTGTACACACACAACGACAACTTAACAACTATGATCATTCAGACTGTCAGAGGCTAACTTACAGACACACAATTCAACATTACCTGAACCCAAAGCCACTCTTTTAATCTCTCATTCTCTCTCTCTCTCGCACGCACGCACGCACGCACGCACGCACGCCATACGCACGCACGCACGCACGCACGCACGCACGCACACACACACACACACACCCTGCTGGTCCTGATAATGGCCACTGGATGTTCTCACCTTTCACACAGTCTCTTTGTCGCTCTATTTATAATCCTATCATTGAGCGTGCACACACACACACACACACACACACACACAAACACACATAAAAAGGCACAAACACAATTTTTTGCTGCAGTAGTCATGTCATACAGTGTGAGTGTGCAAGTGTGTGCGCGTCTTTGTGTACCACTGTGTGAGCATGCATGTCCCTGTGTGTGTGTGCATGTGTGTATCCATGTGTGATTGTGTGCATGTGGGTGTGTGCGTGCATGTGTGCACGTACCAGTGTGTGCGAATGTGTGTATGCACGTGTGATTTTGTCATGTGGGTGTGTACGTGCATGTTTGCATGTACCTGTGTGCGTATGCCTGGTGCTTGTGTGCATGTGTGTGCGTGCGTGCGGGTAC
Organism: Pollachius pollachius; assembly: GCF_949987615.1. Classification (NCBI taxonomy): domain Eukaryota; kingdom Metazoa; phylum Chordata; class Actinopteri; order Gadiformes; family Gadidae; genus Pollachius; species Pollachius pollachius. The sequence continues at coordinate 27,270,927 of NC_136938.1, read as the reverse complement.
CTGTGTGTGTGTGTGAGATGAGGCCGGCACTGAGCGGACCTGTGTTTGCTGGGCTGTGATAACGGCCTGTGATTTGTATCTGTAGATGAAGCATGAGCTTAATAAATGTTCTCCACCTCCTGCCGTCTCTCTGTGTCTCCCGGCCCGCCTATCTCCTGCCCACACGGCCCTCTCCTCCAGCCCCCGGTCTGTCTACATCTCTGGAACACGGTCTGTTCACCCCTCCGTTCCACGCAGCCTGAAGCCGTTTCTCTTGGTGGGTACATTCCTCTCTTTGTTGAATATTTCATCATTTTCAATCGTACCCGCTACACACAGTGGGAAGGTTCGATCTATTCTAATTGCTGCTTCAGCTCGTTTACAGGCTGTTGGTGGTGATGGTGGTAAGGTGAGGGGGTTGGACTCCCTGCCAAAAGGTTCTGGGTTCGATCCCCTGTGTCTGCAGCCTAGCTGTGTACGTCCTGTGGCAGCATGCCCCGCCCTTCCCTGCTGCTGAATGATATCTAGTTATTCTGTAAGTCCCTGGGATGAATCATCTGATGAACGTCTGAATAATAGTCAACATTAAATCATTAGAAGGCTGAACAGGATGTACAGATGGACAGAAGGACAAGACAGGTAGAGACAGAGTATAAATGACAAGAAATGAAATAGCAATACTGGCACCCATAAGGCGGGAGAAACCCTGCTTACCATATGTGATAGAGTTAAAGAATCTGATCTTATCAACACAGAGACAACAGACAACAGCGGGCAGAAGAGACGACACTGGTCTATTGAGAGTGTCAAGAGTTTCTCAGATTACAAGTATCTGAATATTCAGGCCTGTTTTGAGTGCTACGTCAAAATACCTTCATATTTCTGAGGCATCCCAGATCGCTCTTTTACCAAAGTTTCACAGTGCAGTCGAATCACAGAGTGCACCGCTCTTCTATCCAGCCCTCATTTCTAATTTCAGAAGCTCAAGCCCGGCTGCATATTGGAGCAGATCTATGGTTTTCTGCCGTTCTTTCACATATTGCAGTCGCTGGTGTCGGCTGAGGTTAGGCTCCATTCAATTCTCCTCTTGGTGGTAAGTCTATCTGCCTGTTATCCCCTCTAACTCGCTCCTCATCCTTACCTCAGCCCACAGTAATACTCTGGGCGGTGGGAGAGAGTTTGTTGGCAAAACGCCATCCGCTCCTCACCCGCACCTCTCCTTCCCCCCTCTCTTATTTCACCATGTCTTTTTCATCTCAGCCTTCATCCCTCGCCCTTTTTTAGTCAGTCTATGGCCCCCCTCCTCCTCCGTCTGCCTGGGCTAGTATCCCCCCCCACTGTGGTGACTTAACCATGTATCCAGCCCTCTCCATAGCTCTCTCTCTAGCTCTCTCTCTCTGCCTGTCTATAGCTCTTTCTCTGCCTGTCTATGGCTCTCTCTCTGCCTGTCTATAGCTCTCTCTCTGTAGCGCTCTCTCTCTGCCTGTCTATAGCTCTCTTTCTGTAGCTCTCTCTCTCTGCCTGTCTATAGCTCTCTCTGTAGCTCTCTCTGCCTGTCTATAGCTCTCTATCTGTAGCTCTCTCTCTCTGCCTGTCTATAGCTCTCTCTCTGCCTGTCTATAGCTCTCTCTCTGTAGCTCTCTCTCTCTGCCTGTCTATAGCTCTCTCTCTGTAGTTCTCTCTCTGCCTGTCTATAGCTCTCTATCTGTAGCTCTCTCTCTCTGCCTGTCTATAGCTCTCTCTCTGCCTGTCTATAGCTCTCTCTCTGTAGCGCTCTCTCTCTGCCTGTCTATAGCTCTCTCTCTGTAGCTCTCTATCTTCCTGTCTATAGCTCTCTCTCTGTAGCTCTCTCTCTGTAGCTCTCTCTCTGCCTCTCTGTCTCAGTCTCTCCGCGGTTCTCTTCCTCTCTCTCTTTATTTCCTCGCTCACTCTAGCTTCAGTAATAGATCCGTTTCTCTGCCCTCTTTCGCTCTTCCCTCATCACACCAACCCTTTTAAAACACACATACACACACACACACACACACACACACACATCACACAAGCACCACTTACACACACACACACACACACCACACAGGCACCACTCACACACCCACACACTCAACAGGCTACTTTGTTTGCCCAGCGTGCTGCGGAGGAGATCCGACTGAAGCCAGCAGATATATGAAGGATATGCAGCTGGCTGGAATGTAGTCTAATTCTCCATAATGAACTGCGGCCCAATCTTCACCTTCATCATCTTTAGATCTCATCTTATGGAAGTGGAGAGAAATCAATTTTCACTCTTATTAAGAGAGACCTACTCCTGCTTAAGTCTCTGATTCGATTTGGAGGTGGTAAGAATGGGGGGGGGGTGGGGGTTCTCCTCTCTCTGTCTTGCTCTCTGTCTCTCTATCTCCCTCTCTCTCAGTCCCGCCTTAATCTATGGACTTTCTCCGTCCGGCTTTTTTTCCCCTGTTCATTTTTCATTGCTACATCTCTCTGTGAGATTATCCCGGTGCATATCAGCGGACCTTAATGAAGATTCACAACATTTTTCCCTCCCAGCTAATACCTTATCAAAGAGGAAATCTCGTTCCGGAAAATCAATTTTCTTTCATATTATTAAGTCCTCCTCTGGCGCGGCGGCGTGCGTGGTTCCGTCGGCGCGGAGCCCCAGTGAAGGACTTAACCCGGAGCGGCCCCGACACTCCAGACGTACACACAGGGGGATCTGATAGCGCTAACCGCTACACCCGGGCTTAAGGAGATAGGGGGTCAGGGGCCAGAGGAAGAGAAACAACAACAACAGAAGAGGATGGAAGGAAGAGATGAAGATAACAGGAGATAAAGATAAGAGGAGCCAGAAGAGAGAACGTGGACTCACAGAACCGTGATATGATTCTTTCTTGTTTTATTTGCCTTATAGTGCAATTCCTTCTGTGTACAACGCCATACAATGTGGACCAATGGGAGAGCCCACGTAAATACTGCAGTCGCGCCTCAGCCTTGAACTCCTAACTAAGTAGGAAGCAGTCTCCTCAGTTCACTAAATCCAGCCACTTCTAACGGAGAAGTAAGAAAAACAAATGGGTTTCCCAAACTCCCTTTAATGGCAGCAGAGAGTAGAGTTTGAAAAATCAATAGAGCAAGGTCAAAACCATCGCTAATCTCCTGGGGAGATATTTCTATATAAGTACAATTAATTGTTGGCCCATACCGAGACACGTTTTCAATGCTTCCTATACTTAATCATTTATGGTAGCGGGGTAGTGTGGCTGCGTGAGGACATGGCCCCAGTACGGGTTCTCAGGAAGGTGTACAGTGCGGGACTGGACGCTACGATAGCCTCAACGTACTTATCCTAACTATCTGCAAATATACAAACTAAATAAACAAAATGAACAAATGTGGCCATAAAGAAACGCATAGTTCCAAACGTATATCACCCTTAACAGCAAAGCTTCTCTAAGGGAGAAAGGACCAGTGAGGTCGTGTGTAGAGGGGACAAGATGGGTCGGGCTTGTGTCTGAGCTTGGCTTACGGGGAAAAGCAGGTAGAATACGTAGAGCAGCAGTAGATGGTATGGTGAAGGTTCTGGACAGTACCAAAGGACTTAAGGTTACACGACAAAAGTTAATCTAATACGGTCAACAGATTTGAAATGGAAGATGCTGTTGGTTACACGGCTACTAGCGCTTATAAACGACAGAGTAAAACAATTTTAACGAACAAAATATTTGTAGACATACTCGGGACAAAGTGCTTAAATGGTCCTTATCGAATGTACCAGTGCGTTATAATTTTATACAGCAACACAATTTTCAAAGGAAATCAATAAAGGACCGCCTCCACTGTAATAGATCTATACCATATAATAAGGTAGATCCATAGATTGGGTCCTACCAAAGCTTATATATATAGATATATAGATATATACACATATATAGAAATACACACACACACATATATATGTATATATATATATATATATATATATATGTATATATATATATATATATATTTATATATATATATATATATACAGTATATACAAACACACATATACACACACACACACTATATATATATATAAATATATATATAAACATATTTTCTCACTGACATTGACAAGTGCATACATTTCTCCCTGTGACAGGACCGCCCCGCTTCTGTTTCCCTGGAAAAGCAGTAAAAGTGGTGTGGTGTGTAAAAGTGGTGTGTGTCCCCTGGCCATGAGACAGCGACGGGCCCCTCGGTGTAGCGGGCCCCGGACCTATCGCAGGGCTGATAGATAAAGTAGGGCAGGGGTAATGATGAGGCATCATCGATGTAAATGATACTCAGGGAGCCCCGGTGTGGGCGAGAGAGAGAGAGAGAGAGAGAGAGCGAGAGAGAGAGAGAGAGATCAGGTGAGGAAAATGGCGGTACTCATGAGAGTAGGAGGGAGCAGGTGAGAGGAGGGGGGAGGGAGGGAGGGAGGGAGGGTGCACAGACGGCAGCGGAGAGGGAATGGGGATGATGAACAGGGAGAGGGGAGAGAAACAGAGGTGTTGGGGTGGTGATGTATGTAGGGCTGTCACAGGATGGTCCGGGAAGATGCAGTGTGTTCCCACACTGGGGAGGCTCTCAGACACACACGCACGCACGCACGCACGCACGCACGCACACACACACACACACACACACACACACACACACACACACACACACACACACACACACACACACACACACACACACACACACACACACACACACAGACACACACACAGATGGATGCGCACACACACACACACACACACACACACACACACACAGATGGATGCGCACACACACACACACACCTAAACAGGCCCATATATAATTAGTGACGCTCCCCCCACCAGCTCGGTGAGGAGAGCGGCTAGATGCTCTTAATACCTGAGTGGAGGTCCTTAAGAGCTGAGTGGTCTCATCACACAGCGGCGTATTAATACGGGGGGGTTACTGGGTCCGGGCTCCCGGTGGGCTCCAGGCCCGGGCACCGGAGGACAGGGGGCCCGGAGCCGCGGTGCCCTTCATCCTCGAGCCTCCAAACCCTGCAACGTCCTCTGCCGGACCTCAGCAAGGTGTGTGTGTGTGTGCGCATGCTCTGGTGTGTGCGTGCGTTCGCGTGAGTGTGTGCACGTGCGTGTGTGTGCACGTGCGTGTTTGTGCGCATGCGTGTGTGCGTGCCCGTGCACACCCATGTGTGTGTCTGTGTGTGTGTGTGTGTTTGTGTACATTGAATTTGTATTTCGCTGAAGTGAGAGCTTGTAAAAAAATCATAGGAAGCTATCGTGTTATTTTGAATTCTTTTAGCATGAGCACATAACCAAACAGCGATTCATATGCTGACAGAGAACTCCGTCAAACTAACAGCATCATACGATCCGTTCACACCACAGCATGCATGTCCTCCGTACCAGCGAGGAAGTGGAGATTCCTGTCCTCTAACCGAGCAATATGCTTAGAAACTATATGTAATAAGTGACACTCAGACCTCAGTCAGCAGTTTGTTTTCTATCACGTGTTTGTGTGTGTGTGTGCGTGCGTGCGTGCGTGCGTGTTTGTGAGAGTTGAGCCGACGAGCTCTATAATCCATTCTCACCACAGCAGTCTGGAGAGATACTGTTGACATGGTAGATTGTACACTACAACACACACACACACACACACACACACACACACACACACACACACACACACACACACACACAGTTGTCATGCTGAATTACATGGAGGCATGATCACATTATCCAGCACTGGACCCACACACTCATTCACTTATACAGAACTCTCTCTTGATTTCCGTCACTCACACACACATGGCCATGTACTCTCTTTCTCAATCACACACACACACACACCGAATAACAACAGCATCCAAAGGGCTGAAGCAACGGCAACATGGGGAGGAAGAATCAGCACACACACAGCATCACACACACAAACAATAACACACACAAACACGTATACCAACAAACACACACCAACACACCAATACACACATTGGTCGTGCAGACAAGCTCTTCCATGCCAGATTAACTGGTTTATAGCGTTATCTCAGCACTGATAACACCTCTGCACACGCACACACACACACACACACACACACACACACACACACACACACACACACACACACACCTCTATGGTTATGGAATATGATTGTTAACTTGTGGGTGGGCTGGTCACAACAGACAACAAAACAATAAGAGGGTGGAGGAACCTTCTTGTGGATGTGTGGGATCAGGTGGGGACAGCAGGACGGACTGTATTCGACCAGCCCCAGATCCGTCACAGCACACAACGTTACCGTCTCCCATTCAAACCTGCTTTAGTTAAGGGCCTGTAAAGATAAACCCTCAAAACCTATACTTAACTTTTTCTTACTTTCTGACTGATTCCATGTGTATTTTTTAAACGCCATAATAATAAAGGCTTTGGAATGTATTTTAAAATCGTGCAAGATATTTGTGGATAAGAAACAGAGAAAATAAAGTGGAAGATGCAATGTCGATTGAAATAAATACAAGAAATGTAATGGAAAGGAAGAGACAATACAGTGATAAAAAGAAAGAGAGAAAGAGAGATAAAGAGATATATATAAATATATATATATATAGAGAGAGAGAGAGAGAGAGAGAGAGAGAGAGAGAGAGAGAGTAAGCTATGATTTCACTGCTTGAAAGAGTGAGAGCAGATAAATATAGCTGCATATATTTATAAATATAAAGAAAATATATAGGAGGATTAAATTACTTTGTATAAACTACCTTTGGTGAGTGCACCTTTAAATTGTATTTCTTTCCTTTCTCCTCTGATCTCTCTCCCTCTCTCTTTCTTCCTGAAACACACAATTAAAAAAATATATAGCATACAGAAAATACCTATAAACAGAGTGTGCACATACACACACTTCTAATTCATAAACCAAAACAGCATCTCTCAGTTTGCATGTCCTGTTTCCTTTGAAATTATAATGTAGGCATTTTGCACACTGTGAATATTTTTTCTTTGTTCTAAATAAATAAAAAAACACAAAAAAAAATAATCAACCGAATCAATAATCTTACAGAAGGGCAACAACGAAAAAATCAGGTATTAAATGTATGTAAATATTAATGCTGACGCAAAGAAAAAAATGCATGTGGTGCTAATTCACATTTCTCTCTCTCTTTCCCTATCTCTCTCTCAGTCTCTCTGTCATTCGTGTTTTTGTCCACCCCCCCTTTTCTAAATGTCCCCTCCAGAGCTGTGTGCAGCCCCTCCGCCTGTCTGTTTGTGTTGGTATGTTGGTGTGTGTGTGGCCAGGCCGTACTGAATGCTGTGAGTGGCCTCTACTGGCTGTTGGAAGGGAATTAATGTGGTCCAGAAAGAAAACTCCTCTGTCTCCCCCTCTTGTTCTCTCTCTCTCTCTCTCTCTCTCTCTCTCTCTCTCTCTCTCTCTCTCTCTCTCTCTCTCTCTCTCTCTCTCTCTCTCTCTCTCTCTATCGCCTTCCTCTCGCACACACGCATACACTTTACACAACCTGAAAAAATAACAATTAAAGGACTATTATAAATAGAGAAAGAGAGAGCGTAATGACGGATAGAGAGTCAATCGGGTGCGGCGTATGGGGAGAGCCGCAGCCCAGAGATGTATTGCCTCGAGGGGGGCCAGAAAGAAGCTGGGGGCCTCGGGAGGCTGTCCTCACATCAATATAACAGCGACACGCGCGGCCCCCACGCAGACCCACTCGCCCCCTCAGAAGCACCTAGCAGCATCCAGCGGCCCGGGCAGTATGTCCGCTACCACAGGCTGGAACAGGATAGAATCCAATGCAATACATACAACAGAATGGAAGAGAATAGAATAAAATAGACCAGAGTAAAATGAGCATTAAACAGAGCTTGGAAGGCTTTATTACTTCAGGATATAATAGAATATATATATATATATATATACATATATATATACATATATATATATATATATATATATATATATATATATATATATATATATATATATATATATATATATTGTATTGTATAAAATAGAGAATAGTATAATAACGTGTCGGAACAATTGATTATGCGCCACTGATTAAGTCGAATGATTTCAGGATACGTTAGAAAAATAATGTATATTTATTTTGTGATAATCACTTACCTGCAGTGTTCATGTCTGTGTGTGCATGTTTGTGCGCCTGTTTGTGTTTGTGTGTGCCTGTGTGTGTGCGCATGTGTGCATGTGAAGTGTGCCTGTGCCTGTGTGTGTGTGTGTGTGTGTGTGTCTTAGTCTTCCAATGTTGCAGCCCTGCTTAATGACTGTGGGCTTGCCTATTTTTAATCTATTGCATCCACCCTTCATAGCCCCTAATGGCACGCTCTCTCTATCTCTCTCACACACACACACACGCACACAAACACACACACACAGCTGACTAAGTGATAAATAGACTTAGTCTAAAAAAATCTAACCAGTTGCATTTAAATATAGACAACTTAATGCAAAGGTCAACATTGTAATCAGGGCCTTTGATCTGTATAGAATTTCCAGAGGCCAGCATGATAAATCTAAAACAGGGTCCTTCGCAAAGCCACTTTATGTATGCGCCTGTGTGTGTGTGTGTGTGTGTGTGTGTGTGTGTGTGTGTGTGTGTGTGTGTGTGTGTCTGACAGAAGACTTGAGATAGAGATAGAGCAAAAGAAAGAGAGCATAATAATATGTGTAGCCAGTCATTTGTTTGGGTGTTTTACAGTAAAATACTCAATGACCTCAGTCTTTATTCATTGAGCGGCTTTATTGTGACGACCGTGGAATGGCTGTTATTTTAAAAATGGATGACCAAATGGCCATAGGAAAAAAAAAACATTATATGATCATCCAAATATTGAGGTAATAACGATTCTTATTATATTTGTGAATTTTAAAAAATCATCAACATTTATTTCATAGTATAAGCATAAAATAATAGTATTATAATAATAATATATCATTTCAGATGTGAATAATGATAAAATCAAATACATTCAAATATCTATTTTATTGTGAATGAAAGATGTGCAGTGATGATGCCTCACGAACATAAAATCACATTAGCTTATATTTATTTAATGTTACATTATGGAAACATAATGCATATTATGTGAAATAATGGATAGAGGTTAAATTATGGAAAGAAAGAAAGCCAGAAAGAAGGAAAGAATGACAGAAAGACAGAACAAAAGCCAGAAAGATGGAATTCAGAGAGAGCATGAGTTTAAGAAGGGTGAGTAGTACAGGTGAGGAAAGAGAGAGACTGAGGTAGGAGGGGCGAGTGAGAGGTGCTTATGAAGACCTTTCCAGAAAAGGGCAGGTGAAAAAATGTAAGATGAGGAAGAATATTTCTGGGGAGGGAGGGAGGGAGATGGAGAGGGAGAGAGAGAGAGAGAGAGACAGAGACACAGAGTGAGAGAGGACTCTCTTAACATTGAAGAGAGAACGTACGATGCCACTGAGTGATGAAAAGTCCATATGTTACTGTACCTTCATAAATTACTTTAGTCCAATACATGGTGCAGGGCATGGGGTGGTGTGGTATGTGTGTGTTTGTGTGTGTGTGTGTGTGTGTGTGTGTGTGTGTGTGTGTGTGCGTGCGTGTGTGTTTGTGTGTGTGTGTCATCCAGAAATAGGACCCCATCCCAGATAGTCCAACAGCTAACCAAGGAAACAAATAGTCCCTCTGAATTCCAGGACAGATCTGCCGCACACATCCTTGCTTTTCGCCCCCCCCACCCCACCCCCACAGACACACAAAACAAATGCACATACACAAACAACCAAAAACATACACAGACACACACTCTCAAACATGCACACACACACACACACACACACACACACACACACACACACACACACACACACACACACACACACACAGAAACCCAGTACACTTCCCACCCTTTAAACACACACATGCATGAATATAAAATACATTCATGGGCATACACTCAGAAGGTCAGAAACACATAAAGTCACACACAGACCTGTTTGTAAAAGGCATGCCCACCAATGCTTCACAACAAACACACTAAACGCACAAACACACACACACACACACACACAGACACACACAACATTGAATGCTAAGAGGCGTGAAAGGTACCAGAGCCATAAAATTAAGTTTGTGGGTAAATAATCTAAATGCAGGGAGATGATGGAGGGCATATGGAGGATTCAGTTAAAGAGAAAGAGAGAGAGAGAGAGAGAGAGAGAGAGAGAGAGAGAGGGAGGAAAGAGCCCAATCCCAAATGACTAGCACCACAGGAAGTGTTTTCTGTCATCTGAGGAAAGCGTTTTTGGATTCATAACCATTTTATATTTCAAACTCTATTTATTTTTTTAGGGGAGAGAGAGAGACAGAGAGAGATAAGGACAAGAGAGACAAGACAGAGAGACGGGGTAAAGGAAGAGGTGGGCCGTTAAAGAGAAGGCTAGAGAAGGGCAGAACCAGTGAACGCGAGGAGGTGCGGTCCTGGTCTGATGGAGAGACGGTGTGGCCCCCCCCACGCCGGGCAGACGGCGAGCAGCCCTCAGACCGGCTGGAGCCGGCTGAAGGTTGGAGTCGCTGCTCCTCAAAGACGCCAGGGGTAAGCGGCGATCTTGCCCGGACGCGCGGACTCGGAGCGGGGCGGCGCCGCTACCTCAGACGCTCCGAGCCCCGGCCCTGCTGAGTGTTTACCAATAAATCACGCCGTTATACATCATAAGTAGGCCATCATAATTAATTGGCCGGCCGAGGGAGGCACTGACAGCCGGCCCCCAGCAGTGTGTGTGTGTGCGCGTGCGTCGACAAAGAAGCAACACACACGCACACACAAATACACACACACACACGCACACAGGCCGAATATATATATGTACATACAGTGCTAGACTTACTGTGCGATGTAAGATAGCACAATGTAGCTCAGTTTGTGTAAACTTATTTTGTTATGCTAATGACATTAGAATAACAAACTAAAGCTTTAAAAACATAGATTACTTCTGTCTTTTTATCCAACGCTGAAACAATATAAAAATATATATACATCCAAAATGACATGTTGAAGTGTGTGTGTGTGTGTGTGTGTGTGTGTTTGTGTGTGTGTGTGTGTGTGCGTGTCTGTGTGTGTGTTGTATATTATGTGTTGGTGTGTATTTATTTACGTGTCATTATTAACTATATGTATCTATGCACACCCTAGGCACATGCACACACCCAGACACAATGGTAACCTAGAAAAAATAATCAGCCAAAAGTGAAAGTGTTGCCCAGAGAGAGGGTGAGGGAGAACGAGAGAGAAAGAAAGCGAGAGAGAGAGAGAAGGCGTGTGAAGGTGTGAGCATTAACAGGGAGAAAGGTGACCCTGCAAGGCAGAATGGATGACCTCTGATACCATCTTTAGATCAGGAAGAGAAAGGGACACCTGATTGGGGGTCCTGAATAATTTAAAGAGACATTCTACAAAGACTAAAAACCCTGCAGTCAAACACCTCCAGCCTTCTGCTGCTTCGGTCCACTTTAATAGCATGTTTTGTTTTTTACCTAATCATCCAAATTCATTCATCATAACCCCGGTATAAGCAGACACTTGTAAGCACAATTTTGAGCAGCACTCCTTTAAGTGTAACGCCATATTCCCTGTCTCTTAACAACATGATTTGACTTAAAATAAAAAACTATTGCACACCATCTAGTCTAAAAATGTCAGATTCAGAAAGTCGACATCTTACACGCGCACACATAAACACCCGCACGTTGAACACATTTCTCTGAATAATTCTTCCTAAATCCACAGAGATGTGCGCATGTAATATGTAAGTGTGTGAGCATAACAGATGGGGGGAGAGACAGAGTGACAGAGAGATTTAGAAGACAAGAAGGGAGACCAAGGTGAGGTTTAACCGGGTCAAGTTTAGTCGGCCCCTCTATTGCATTCCATTATGCAGTCAGCTGACTGAATTAGCATGATAACCTGATTTAGCTTCACCCCTTCACCCACTCCAGCTTGGTGAAAGTATGAACATGACTGCAGAGATTTTTTAAAAGCACACACACCAGCAAAAAGATATATAATACGAACACACACCATCAAAAGGCAGCATACAACAATATGGAATTTATATAAAAAATCATCAAGACAAAAGCACTATTACAATCATTACCGCAATCGTTCCACCCAATCAACGAGCCCAGTCTGATAGTGGTCTTTATCAGACGGAGAGCGCAATCTTTAAATATCCTCACAAACTTATAGTACAAACATACAACTTCAAAAAGTTGTGGACAACATTATGGAATTTCTGTAAAAAAATGATCAAAACAGATGCAATATTACAATCATTACCGCGATGGTTCCACCCAATCACCAAGCATATTCCGATAGGGCTCTTTATCAGACGGAGCGTGCCATCTTTAAATATAAATATATATAAATAAAATGTAACGCTCCAAAAATAAGTTCCTTCAGAGACCTCGAGGGCGTGTGTCCTACATCGTGATAATCATTTCACTGCCTCTGAATAATAGGAGCAGGATTCACCTGGGGCTGTTGGTTCTATAGAGATATTTCTGGAGTTACATATCAGCATGCAGAACTCAACGCGTGCAATCAATGTTGCTAAGCTGCATTATTAACAGCGCACGGAAACGGCGTACATGTGAGGTATCGTCTGTGTCATTCAACTAAAGCAATAAGTACTTTCTGTCTTTGTTGGCTGCCATGAAGTTCATAACCGAGTGAGCGACGCCGAGAGAGAACGAGAGAGAGAGAGAGAGGCGGAGGGAGAGAGGGAGAGAGAGGGAGAGAATTGAGACGTCCTACCCATTGATCAGAAATTCAATTCAAAAGTCTATAGATAGAAATAAATTAGCTGCACTCTGTGCGACAAACACACGGGCACACAGACACACACGCACACACAAACACACACCAACACACAAATGAAAACATGAAAACATAAAACAAAAAAGCTCACGTATATAAAGCACAGACATGCAGACCAGATGCCACGTGCGGGCGCGATGCAGACACTCCCCGGTGCACAGGCATGGAGGCGGGCAGACGGTGAGAGATGGCTAAGTCTAAATTAAGATGTTGGATACCGGCTTTCCAATAGGACCTTGACACGCCAGTTGACCTACTCATGACAGGATCCCAGCGCTACGGATTTGGAATTCTATTAGTATTACCAGCTACAGGGGAGGGGGGAAGATGTCACGCAGTCATCAGGAAGAGGCCAATCCATAGCTTCTATCCATCAGCCAATTACTGGTGCTAAAGTGGAATTAGATGGGTATTGACAATGAGAGGAGGAGGAGGAGGTGGAGGAAGATTAGGGGAGAGATGGAGAGAGTGGTGGAGGAGGAGGGGGGGTACGGTAGGAAACGAGGGGAGGGGAGGAGAGGAGGAGCAGATTGGAGAGGAGGAGAGGATCATTTCTGAGAGGAGTTGAGAGGTGATGCATAACCTGTCATCCCTCCTTCTCTTTATGTTTAGGGTATGAATCAAGCAGCTGGGAAATAGGTTGAAATGGCTTTTATAATGGCTTTATTTTTCAAATAGGTTGAAACGGGAAGAGAATATGACCCCTACTGAGTCAATTGTAACAAGACTCCTTTTTTCATCTCCTTTGAAACTCTTCGTACCCAACTCCATCTTCTCTGTACTCATATTAAAAACAAATAACTAAGAAATGCTAAAAAGCAAACATTGGTTTGAGAATATCAAATCCAAAACAACTACTGGTCCTGAAACAACGTAAATGTAAGGGGATTGCTGAAATACTGAGCAGGGGTAAAATAATACCACACTTCAGTCCTTAAATATTCAGCAGAGGTGGTTTATTTTGGGCTTGTTTTCACCTTGAGCTCCGTCAGATGCTGGGTGGAGGCCCCCGGGCCACAGCCCCACCCCAATATAATCCCAGCAGGGAGCAGAGGGAGTCAATAACCATCACGCCTTAAACAGCAAACAGGCTCTCCACTCCACCTCTCATAGAGGGAAAGTTAGGGGGAAGCACAGAGCCTAACCTGAAAATAGAGGAAGATTGGTAGATATATATATGGATATATATATAGATATATATATATATATCTATATATATATATATCCATAGATATACATATATATATATCCATAGATAGATAGATAGATAGATAGATAGATAGATGGATGGAGAGAAGGAGAGGTAGATAGGTAGACAGGTAGATAGAAAGAGAGCTGGAGGGACAGACAGACAGACAGACAGACAGACAGACAGACAGACAGACAGACAGACAGACAGGCAGGCAGGCAGGCAGGCAGGCAGACAGACAGACAGACAGACAGACAGACAGACAGACAGACAGACAGACAGACAGATAGATAGCTGGACAGATATAGTGACAGGCAGACATAAAGAAAAAAAGATAGGAAGAAGGAAAAAAATAAATGTAGGAATAAGTGGGAGGATATACAGTTAGCAGGGGGAGATGGAGTGAGAAAGAGGAAGAGAGAGATACAGAGCTTTGTAATGAATTTATGCCTGGATGGCAGATCTTTATAAGTTATTGGAAAAATAGCTAGGGCGGCATATTGACACAGCTGTGGCTGGGATCAATACATTGAGAATGGGCAATACATTTTAATTTAAAACTGTTCAAACTTTAGCAGCAAATCCATGAGGCTCAACACACCCCCCTGCCTCCACAGGCACACAGCGTCACCATAAACACACACACGCACATACACACACACGCACACACAGGCACACAGGCACACACGTGGACCCCTCCTTTGCACACTTCAAGAATGATTTGGTAGACAGGGATAGGGAAAATCCCCTTGATCATAGCATGCATGTGCACACACACGCATGCACTAACACAAGCATTTCAGCAGGATTTTGGTTTAAAGGGTTTTTAACTTCATTATTTATCCAACCTGTAACCGGTACAATTACAGTACATTCATGCACATTGCACAAAGCAAAAAATAAATAAATAAATAAAAATATATATATTTATAGAGAGAGAGAGAGAGAGAGAGAGAGAGAGAGAGAGAGAGAGGGGGGTGTAGAGAGAGAGAGAGAGAGAGAGGAGGGAGAGAGGGGGAGAGAGAGAGAGAGAGAGAGACAGAGAGAGAGGGGGGAAAGAGAGAGAGGGGGGAGAGAGAGAGAGAGGGGGGAGAGCGAGAGAGAGAGACGGTTACTGAAAGAGATAGATGCAAAGAAGGAGATAGAAAGAGATAGAGGCAGAGAGTACTGCATTTCCTATACCATGCAATCTATAAATCTAATTTCAATGATAATCAATAATACCATCAAGTGTTCTGCTGTGATCTGTCTATTAGTGTGGTCGTTTGCTGCTTAATATACACTGTGGATCCGTGGTGAAAATGCCCTTACTGTGTATCAACGATACTTTTATTATTATTAAGTTATTGATTTGAAGAGGGCACGAGCTGCCACAGCCATACTCGTATGTACCCCCAAGACTTAATAAGACAAAAACAGTATGTTTAAAAGGTCCCGACACACACACACACACACACACACACACACACACACACACACACACACACACACACACACACACACACACACACAGGCTTCCAGTGGTGTAGGTTAATCAGGAAGGCAAAGGGGAAGGCTACTATCTGCTCACCACACTGCCACATGTATTGATTCCATTTACACACACACACACACACACACACACACAGACACAGACACAGACACACACACACACACACACACACTCACAGACTTTGACACCTATTTACAGCGAGCACACAGGCGCCCATAACACCCCTTTAACTGTTCTATCGGCCCCAAATAGATTTTCCCATTTTGCCGTGCGGGAACAGGGGAAACACTGGAGCAGAACTGAAAGTGATATAAATGTATCAAAAAACAGATGAACAAACATTGGGCGAAGATTTATTACTGGGGATTTTAATAAAAATCGGAGGCAGATGAATTGATTTTTGTTGTAGGGTGGGTGTTATAAGGAACAATTTATCGGGATAGCCTGGGGAAGATGCATTATTTTCCGATTGTTATCCGGCTCCGCTGTTTAAGGGGCTGATTTGTGTTGTGTATTGCATTTTATGGCCTAGAAGAGAAGGGGAACTTTCGATGATTTAGGTGAGATGTATTAATCAAAGGCAGCCGGTGTGAAACATAGATCGCTACGCTGAAGAGCAGCGGCTGACAGCTCATTCTGCTTAAGAATGTGTTGGCGGCGCACGCCAGCGCCTCTCAATCCCCATCTCCCTCTCTCCCTCCCTCCCTCCCTCGCTTTACATCTCCCTTTACTCACCCATACCCCTCTCCTCCACTTCCTATTATGTTATTCTTTTTCTTTATTGTTTCCTCTTCTCCTTCTTCCTTCCTTCATCCCCCCTGCCTCTCGTCCTCCCCCCTCTGTCGTGTTCCCCTTGTCCCTCCCTGTGCCTCCTCACCAGAGCTGGGTGCCCCCGGCCTTTTAATTTTACGAGGGTGAGAGTATCTTTTAAGCAGCCATGCGGCAAATAAACTGGGGATTAGGAGTATTTAGTGTTTTCCTCCTCCCTAACAGTCTCTAATCCCTCCTCACTGCTCAGTGACCTCTGCGAGCGCACCACACACGTGCACTCGCTCTCAGCTGCCTACCCTCCAGTCAGCGCCGTCTCATACGGTACGCCGCGGATGTCTGCATCATTCTGATATTTAAATGTGCGTGCCAAAATGTGTCGAGGGTAGTTTGTGTTGATAGCGGTGGATCTGTTCTTGTCGTCGTCGTAATCATATTTTGTTATTGTGTCTATTCCATTTTCAATTTTACCAAGCATGTCCTTGTATCCAGCAACCAGTACATAACGCACGCACACACACACACACATACACACACGCACACACATAGACGCACACACACACACACATGCACACACACACACACACACACACACACACACGCACCCACAAGGCTATTTGCTCAGGTCAGTCACCTGTGGCCAGTAGTGATTTCTATTTAAAAGTTTGATTTGGATGGATAGAGAATGGATTTTAGATATTAGAGTTGCAATGTTGTTTACTTTTAGCCAACTGTAAAGTAAAGACATTGTAAGGTAATCGGTTTCTGCTCTTAACCAGTTACACTCTAAGATGTATTGTGTGTAAGATCAGTATGGGTTTTAAAATGATCCGCATTACCTTGTAAATGAGTGTTGGAGGGAACGTGGCTGATCGACTCCACACTCCACACGACCACACTTTGCGCCGTGAATACAGGTGTGTCCAAGCATGTCATAGTGCAGACCTATGGTCACTGGGCACTGATAGGCTATTCACTTCCAGCCCTTGACCCCACTAAGACCCTGGCATCAGTCCCTCCCCCTCCAACACCATACAGCCTAAAATACTTCTTCACACTTGAAATGTTCCTGTTTAGAAGACTTACCATATATATATATATATATTGTATTTGCCGCCAATCAAAGCGCTTTACAATATTGCCGAACATTCACCCATTCATGCATACATTCATACACCGACGGCCGCGTCAACCATGCATGGCGCCAGCCAGCTCGTCGGGAGCAGTTAGGGTGAGGTGTCCTGCTCCGGGATACCTCGACACCCTAACTCCCACATCTCGGAGGAATCAGGGATCGAACTTGCAACCTTCCAGTTACACGTCAACCCGCTCTACCTCCTGAGTCATATGTCGCCCGGAAGAATCACCATTTTAGTTAAATATAAGACGTGCTTGCAAATGTGGGTCTCTATACAAGTACATCAACACAACACCGCTATTTCGGAAGTTGGTTTTACATCATTTTAGATAAGTTTATCTTTGCATGTTTATATACGCAAGATGCTAAATAAAACTGATTTCCCCTAAATAATAATGATGTGTGATATTGATATATTTTTTTTTTATTAAACAGATTCACGTTTAAGAGTTCATCTATCAGGTAGCGTGCCACCAGGTATAGCAAACAATGTGGAGAGCTAACAGAGGCCCAGGGGGAACACACACACACACACACACACACACACACACACGCACACACACAGATAAATGGGATCAGGGACTTGGGTCTGCCTAGCTCAATACACAGAGGGCTGTGGAGGTCAGAGGTCAAGGTCTGCATGAGGAGCTGAAACCTATCTGTCTTCACGGTAACTCACTGTACACAAACTGTGCACACATATAAAGTGAGAATAGGGTGGATGAGCCACAGCTATTTGACAGCTGGAAATGCTGACACAGTGTTTGACGAGATTATGACCAAACCTGTAGAAAGTACTGTCAAATTATTCTAAAGTCAATTGTGGAAGAATCTGGAAGAGAATCGGGTCTCTACTTCATCTCTCTTCTTTATATCTAGCATACGCAATAACGTTTTTGAGTTGGACTTTATTTCAATGTCGGCACCAAGGAATGTTCAAACTCCTACTTTCAATCAAAATAATATTTGTGTATTTCTGTATTAATAATTTTGAAGCATTTTTTTTCAATTAAATTGTTCTTACATTTAATCCAACATCCTAACTGCGTCCGATGCTTTTCCAAGAGAAACTCCTCAGAGCTGTTTGCACCTGCATCGGCCCGTTTCAAGCAGTAAATGAAGACGCCATATGGGCACAGAGTTCCTCCGGCGGCATCTTAATGGATGTACACACCGTTTGGTGTGGAGCTCCCCCCCCCGAACCCATGATGAAGTATCACATTACGGGACGGAGCGGGCGGTGAACCCTCCTGCCCCCGCTCCCAGGAACAGCCCACCCGGAGCGAGCAGGGCCTCCGCGCTTTGGCCCCAGACAAGCTGGGGGGAGGCAACGCGAGACCGGTAAACTCAGGCTGAAAATCAGAGGTTGCCTGTTCGAGTCCCAGCGTCGACACAAAACCGGCATCCTCGAACTAGCATCCTCTGGCTGAAGGTCAGAGGATGCTAGTTCGAGTTCTGTTCTGTTCTGTTCGGCCGGGCGGAGGCAACACGTCGACGCCGGGACTTGAACTAGCATCCTCTAGAGGACGACGAGGAGCTTCGTCTTTTTGGAGCGTGCGACCGGCCGGTGTCAGACAACAGGACGGCGGATGCTGAGTGGAAACGGTCGCGTGGTAACGGCGGCAGTGAGCTACGCCGCATTGATTTCTCACTGTGAAATGAGCCCAGGTGGGGCTTGTCACGGAACAGTGTGCATGCGTAAGTTGTGATAAAGTCCCTCACAGTAGCATGTTCGGGGGGAGAGCGCTCCAGCTGTACATACAGATGTTCATACAAGACGGAGCGCAATTTACTCCAAAAGTCAGTCCACGTGTCACAGCACCGAGCGCACAAGGTTTAATGTAGCTACACCAGGAGCTCTGTATAATCAGAGAGAGGGAGCTGGATGTGTGTGTGTGTGGTGTGTGTGTGTGTGTGTGTGTGTGTGTGTGTGTGTGTGTGTGTGTGTGTGTGTGTGTGTGTGTCGTGCATGTCCCTGTTTATGTGTCAGGGCTGATTGCTCTTGACTTCATTAATCTTTGTGGTGTGGTTATGATTAGCTCTCGGTGGTTCGCCAGAGGACATCTAAGAGACACAGACAAACACACACACACGCACACACGCACACACACACACACACACACACACACACACACACACACACACACACACACACACACACACACACACACACACACACACACACACACACACTCACTCACAGTTCACTGTTACGTCTGGCCACCTACCCAGCCCCTCCGTTACCATGATCCAACCAATTACAAAGAGAGAGAGAGAGACAGAGAGAGAGAGGGAGAGAGAGAGAGAGAGAGAGACACACACACAGAGAGAGAGAGGCAGAGAGATACAAAGAGAGAGAGAGAGAGAGAGAGAGAGAGAGAGAGAGAGAGAGAGAGGCATCATTGTGAAAGTCCCTCAGATATGTGAAACCAAAGAGACATACAGAGAAGAGGTAAAAAAAAGAACAGGTTCAGAATTGTGATTAATAAGCTGTGCTGTGCTCTCCTTTTATACATCTACCGGGCGAGTGATGGACAGGAGAACAAGCGACGCAAGACGTCATGATGTGACGTTTGAAAAAAAAAAAAAAAGATTAACAGGACACTGAAATGAGAGACTGAGAGAAAAATAAAAAAAAATAAAAAGAGAGGGGGGCGAGATTTCAGAGAGAGCAAAAAGAAAACACAAGCACCGGAGACGGGGCGAGCGTGCGGCGAAGGAATGGGCGAGAGATGAGAGGAACAAGTGAGGTGTGAATGGCATGAGGCGAGAGAGAGAGAGAGAGAGAGAGAGAGAGAGACACACAGAGTGAGAGAGAGAGCAGAAGGGGGTCTCTTCGGATGCGCCGTGCGTCCTGCGATGATCAGAGGACAAGCCGCATGGCTTATTTCTCCCCTGCAAAATTGGGTCCCTGGGAAAAAGAATAAAAATAAAAATCTCTATTCCATTAAACAACTGAGGGCTTTACGTTGGGAGAGGTGCGGTGGAGGTGGAGGTGGCGGGGGAACGGGGACGACGAGGAAGAAGGAAGGGACGGGACAGAGGAATGGCGGGTGCTTATCAAAGCCGCGGGCTGTCACGTGACGCCTCTCTCCGTGAAAATCAACACCTGTCATTTTGTGTATCGCCGTCTTCATATCTCAGCACGCAAGCCTCCGCCGCCGATAGAGGCTCCAAATGAAAAGTACAGACTACTGAAATAAGAAAAGCAAAACGAATACTAATGACACGAGGTGTAACGAATTCATAAGTGTTCCCCGATCCAGTCGGCCAGGTCCTCTTACGCATTACACAAACATAGGAACATAATACTGCAAGTTCCCTCTAGCCTCTAATAACTGTGTGTGTGTGTGTGTGTGTGTGTGTGTGTGTGTGTGTGTGTGTGGTTGTGCTTTTATGTGCGTACACACATTTGAACAGAAAATAAAAATCATTGCAAAAAACAACTAATGACGAGGTCCAATCATGCAGCATGTTTACTACTGCTGCTGCTTGTGTTTGTGTGTGTATGTGGGGGGGGAGAGAGAGAGAGAAAGAGAGAGAGAGAGAGAGAGAGAGAGAGAGAGAACGTGTGTGTGGTGATGAATCTCTCTTTGTGACAGTGGGGCCGGCAGCAGCGGATGTCCTTCTGGGGGGGACACTGCGTACCAACTCTAGCACACACACACACACACACACACACACACACACACACACACACACACACACACACAGGCACGCACAAACCCACACTCTCTACACAGACATACACTGGGAGAGAAGCGCACACCCAGACGGAAATGACCACACTAATGGATCACCGCTGTCTGCACGCAATCCGCCACAAATAATGATGAACATCCTCTGCATTAAACTATTTTACACAATGCTCAATTCATTACCGCTCTCTCCCTCTCTCTCCCCCCCCCCTCTCTCTCTCTCTCTCTCCCTTTCCCTCTCTCTCTCCTTTTCCCTCTCTCTTTCTCTCCCTCCCTACCTTTCTCTCTCCCTCTCTCCCTTTCCCACCCTCTCACCCTCCCTCTCACTCAATATAGGTGAGCTAATAACAGTGTGACATTTCTCCTCTGCAGGTCCAGCCATACTTTTTATCCATTAGCCAGATATTAGGGTCGGAGGATGCAGAGAGGATGGGGGACCAGGAGGAAGATGGCGGCTTTAAATGATTTGGAAACACTATCACTGTAACATGTTGTTTTGGGGAGAAGTTTTAAAGCATTGAATTGAGGTTTGAATAATGCATTGATTATGCATCTAAACTGCCATTTCTTGTTTCCAGTATGATGGAAGTTTGGTTCAGCATTAGCATCTTGTTCATGGACTCCTGGGAAAGACCAAATTGATATTTACACTGAATACTGCTATCCATTTCTAAAGGTGTGTCTGTGAGACAAAGTGAGGGTGAACTCCTGTGAAAAGTCTATTTCGAATATTTCACAAATGCCAAAGGTCAGTGCTTGGCATTTGAGAACACACTACACTACCACAGCAGTGACTGGGTTACAAACAGCGCAGTTGTTAACAATGGTCGAGAAACTCAGCAACACAATACACAATTTCCCACAACATTGAACACTAAACTCAGAGATCAGTGTGAGTTTAGTTTTCCTCAAAATGCACCAACCACACAGACTGACACATAACTATAGCTCCATAGCACATCTATGGGACAGCGATGCCACAGACAAAACTGAAACGAAACTACTAAAGACTGTAAAAGATTCACAGATTGTAATTCAAACCTAAAGCTAAACCTTGTTCAAAGCTAAAATATGTTCCAGTCCCGGCTCTTCACATTGTGGCCGAGCGGGAGGGAGAGGAGTCATTATGGATTTCAATTAAGTGGTCCCTAGGCAGGAGAGATGCGTCAGAGCGGGGGGATTAATGTGCTACAGACAGATGTTTAATAATAATGGCCAGACCCCAGCCCTGTAGAGAGACACACACAGACATCCCCCTCTACTGCACCCTGCTGCGGTGGCTGGAAGACCCTCCCACGCACACTCACACTCACACCCCACAGACAGAGAGCACATGCACACAAAAACCACACAACACGGGCACGCACACATACACAGATTCACACAACACCCTCCCACGCACAGATTCAGACTCTCTCCCACACACACACACATACACCACACACACACAAACACAGAAACGCACGGTCAATTCAGGCAGACATACAAAGACACATAATCCTTCACACTCTGACACACGTGGGCACACACACACACAGGCACACACACTGGTGTGCGGCCCACCTGCAGCGTGCGTCTGCATGGCTCTATGACCGGCCCGGGCCTCGGCGCATATGGCCCTCATTTAGGGACAATAGGCTGGAGGAGGACTGGCCCACCGAGCTCCTCTCTGGGAGGGGTGATCGGAGGCATGTCCAACGACATGCCCCGTATGGAGAGACAAAGGAGAGGCACAGAGAGACCGAGGGGGAGAGAGAGGGAGAGAGGGAGAGGGAGAGAGAGAGAGAGAGAGGGAGAGAGAATAGGAATATTGAGGAAAAAGCGAGTGCATGTGGATTCCTCCAGGTAATCATAACGACTGTATTGCTTCACCGTCTGCAACAAACTGAAAAGCGACGGAGGAGTGTCTGAGAGCAGAGAGCTACAGCGTCGGAGAGAGAGTGGACAAAAGGAATGAGTAGAGTAAAAGGATGGAGTTCTGGGTGGCTGTAGAAGTGGGTCATCTGACGGTGTGTGATCTGAACATCTTTTCTGTGGACGTTTCACTGTTTTACTCTGTCTTTCTTTAACTCTCTCTCTTCCACATACAACCCAAACCCCCCCCCACTCGCACAACACACACTGTTGACACCTCATCAGTGCTGCACCACGACAAATGGCTTTAAGTCGTCCTCACAATCTTGTCAAAAACAACACACCCAGACACACACACAGACACACGCGGTCTCAGCCCCTTGTCAAAACAACATTTCTGTGGTAATTACCAGGGTGGCTGCCCTCCTGCCAGCTGGGGATGGATGGTCTGAAGCACTGTGGGGTCGGCCTTCCACTCATAACTCCAGCAAGGCCTGCCTGTCCACCACGCTCTGCCTCTCGCTCCAGCATCTGGTGGACCTCCGCAGCAAATTGGCCTGAAAGAGGAAGACACACCGATGGAGAATGTGGGTGAGAGCAAGACAGAGAGACAGAGATACAGAGGGAGAGACAGGGAGAGAGCGAGATAATAAGGGATAAACAAAGAGAAAGATAAAGAGGGAGGAACAGAGAGATAAAGAGACAAAGATGGTCAGAGAGAGAAAGAGAAAAATAGAGAGCGAGAGACAAAGAGAGACAGAGAAAGAGAGAGATATGCACATAGGCAACAATAAAAGATCACACAGAGGTTTCATGTTTGCTGAGTGAGTTGTATAACTGGAAACTCTTGCCTCACCCCTTATTTTGGCCTCAGTGTAATGCTGCCCTGACGGTAGTGAGATAAATACTTTTCAAATCATGTACTCACATACTTAAAGATCACATGAGAGAAACGTGTGTATGATTGCACACACACACACACACACACAAAACATAAACACAGCATCAGGGGCAGTTACTATTTTGACAGGTGCCTGTGGTTCGAATGGCGTGTGCACGTAAAGGGAAGGAAGTGAGCGAGTGGGGAGAAAAATAAAGTGATAAGGGTGTGATGAGGGGTGATAACGTCAGAGTGACACATGGAGAGATGGAAGGAGGGAGCAGGGCTGAGCAACAGCAAATCAATCGGCAGGCGAAGCAATCTGCATCCACAGATCTGTCCCCATTTCAAACCTGTGAGCTGCATGCTGTCTCCAGAAGCATAAGTGGGATTTCAGATCTTTTTTGGGGGGTTAATCTGCTAAAGAGGCTCGTAAAAATGATTGATCGGGTGCCAATTTGTTTTATGCATATATGTTTATTTATTTATTTTCTTTCGTTCAAGCACTCATATATTGTTCCAGAAAGAAAGCATTATGGTTTAAATGTGTCATACAGCAGCAATAGGGCCAAACTCCATGATGTGTTCACAAGAAAGACTAGGGTTAGTCTACAACAGTGTCACCTTATTGGAGCTGCAGGGCTGCTGGTTTGCTGCTGACATGTTTAATACATACTCTCTCCCTCTCTCTCTATGCCTCTCTACTACCCCCCCCCCCCCCCCCCCCCCCCCCCCCCAAACACACACACACACACACACACAGACACTGGACAATGTGCAATTGCATTATATCTATTTATTGTACTGTACTGTCTGTTGCTACTGGATACCTGAATTTCCCCCAAGGGGATGAATAGTATCTACTCACTTACTTACTCATTTAATACCTTTTCGTTTCCAGGCGCAAACATGTCTGCAAACAATCTCTCTGAATGCGGAAGTGCGCCTGCGCGTTTATAGTTATCTTGTCGGCGTCCGGAGGCGCGACACGTGGCGGAAGCGGTCCCCTTGTTGTCTCCTCGACGCGGAAACAGCTGATCCGTTGTCAAGACAACGACTTGTTGTCAAGACAACAGGTCAACTCTGCGCGTCGCGGCGGCGAAATGGCGGGCATGTTGAGGCTGAGGAGCAGGATAGAAGAAGTGGAGAAGGAGTATTACCGTAGGAACCGGTACGTTACGTTAATGCCGTGTGGTTATTGAACCGACGACGTGGCGGTTGAGAGCGGTGTTCTGCCAATCTCTGCTCCCTATCAAACCGGGCTATCTAGAGGATCTGCGCATGCGCGACAGTATCGATTTCGCGGTATAGTAGTGGTGTAAAATGCACATACTATGTCATAAATACGCTACCAAACACATAAGGTAGCATTTTTACCCTATCAAAAAATACTCCCTTAAGTGTTTGGTACCGTATTTGATCTGCAGACCAACTGCCTCTTGTTCTCAAACGATGCTCCCACTACAGAATCGTGTTATTTCACCCCATGTCTCACTCCATGTACACTGTAAGAATACGGGAGCATATTTTGATGCTGTATTATAACTTTTTGGGAGATTTCAGGGGTACAGTTTGGGTATTTTACACCGCGGATCAATACTGATAGGTAGCAGATTGGCAGAACACTGACAACCGTCATTCGTATGATATACCCTCGTTATGTGACGTTAAGCGACACGGTTAAGCATACTTAACGTTATGTCTGTATTGTGAACAACTTAGGCGAATTTATTTGACATTTTTTAAATTACTTACGTCGTGTACTTCATAGTTAAAGTTTATTTTACAAAATAGAAAAAAACGACTTTATACTGCGGAGGGCAGTGCGGGAAGCACGAGACGGGAGCCCGGGTTTAGCTAATACAACTCTCTCGCGAGAGTTGTATTAGCAGTTTACACAACTCTCGCCAGATTTTCCTGGATTAACACACACCAACTGATTACAGAAACACAACACATTATATTATTATATATATTATATTATATTCCTCAACGTGTCTGTGACGTGTCGGGGTTGTCTGTAATGTGTATGTAACATGTCGGTGTTGTGTGTACGTGTGTGTGTGTGTGTGTATGTGTGTGTGTGTAACGTGTGTGTGTATGTATGTGTCTGTGTCTGTTGCATGTCTGCAACGTGTCTGTAATGTGTCTGTGTTGTATGTAATGTAACTGTAACGTGTATGTAATGTAACTATAACAAGTCTATAACATGTCAGTGTTAGGGGCTGTGTGATTAAGGGCTATACAAATAAAAAGGGAATTGAATTGAGTGTTGTATGTTGTACAACACATGTAACTGTAACATGTGTGCAACGTGTGTGTTTGTGTGTTGTATGTAACGTGTGTGTTGTTCAGCCTGGCGGAGGAAAACAGACCCCTGGAGAACGGTGCGGCCACGCGCATCCAGAGCTGCTTCAGAGGCTGCCGGGTGCGCGCCTATCTACGGTGGGTTCCACCACCAGACAGGCAGCCAGTGTTGTGACATGTAACACCTTTAAACAAAATCATCCGCCTTTTGTGTTACATAACTATCTATATATTCGCAGTTTACAGATATAGGCCTCATCTATCTATTTTTATCGGGGGGCCCCTTCAGAATTAATTCCAGAGGAAAACCCCTGATACTTCCCCCTATAATTATCCACTTTCCAACGCTTTGCAAATGGACTCAGAGAATAAATGTCACCAGTGCTCTTTGTGCCTTTTACACCGAGAAAAATGAATGTGTCCGACTCCTGCCCCCCGCGCGTCGACCCCGACACCATTCTGCCGGGTCAGCAGACAAACTTCCAGACTGTAGGTTAATTCAGATTACTTTAGTTAATTGATCAATACGTTAAGTGGATAATTAGCAACAATTTTAGCTGCCTAAGTGCAACTCCGGGGTTGTGCTATCCCTGCTATGAGCATTGATTTTCTGAGCATATAAATGGCCTTTTTGAAATTGATGGTCTTGTTGGAAGCGGAGTATCGCGGCGTACTTGCATTTGGAAATTTGTTTGAAGATTAATACGAAGGTGTAGCTCCGGCTAAAGGCTGCGCCGGCTGTCAGCCGCGATGGAAACGCTGAGTGTTTACGTCGCTGAATGGCTGGCCCCCACCCAGTGTTTCAGATCGGTAGTAGCTTAGCATCCACAGACGGAGAATGAAGCACAGGGCCAAACTGTTAAACATCATAGACTTTGAAATGGTGCTAAATGATTGTATTGTTGTTAGTAGCATTGTAACTGGATTTGTGATAAGATGATGTGTATGTATTTATGTAGATAGCTGTACTTGTATACAGCTGATCGATGTTTAATGCAATGTATAGTTTGTCAATATCTCGAACAAAAAGTATTTCCATGATGCCGTCCATTTTATCGTCCTTCTATGTTTAGATAATTTGGTTATTTTACAACATTTTTAATTATCCAATTAATCATTTGACCCCAAATTACTGTTCTCACAAACCCAAGCAACACCCATTTTTCATTGCCGGGTGTTTTCATGCATTTGAATACTTTAAAGACTACAGAACGCATCCCAGATCCAATCCTCTCCCGGTGATTCCATTACAGCCATCTGCACAAGAAGGCAACCATTATCCAGAAGATATGGCGGGGCTTCTCTGCAAGGGCACGCCTCAGACAAATGGTGAAGGTATACCAGCTGCCGCCACGCTATGGATATATTGATTATGATATGATAGCATGCATTAGAATTCAATTGCTATATTTCTAAGCCCCTGCCTCCGACCTTAAGAAATATAATTCACCTATTACACATCCGGAAATTAGCACTTAGGAAATGTGATGTGATATTATATGGAATTCCATCTATATCACTTCTCCTGGGGATGCATCTCGCTATAGCATAGCGGTGGGACGGTGGGGCGTGTGTGTGTGTGTGTGTGTGTGTGTGCATGGGGTTGGGGTAGGGGAGTGGGTTCAGCAGGGGGGCTAAATGCTTTAAATGCTTTAGAGGAACCCGGACCTGTTTGCAGCATATTGCCTCCAACTGCTTCTTAATTGAACAGATTGTTGATAGCGGGCACGCTACCCAACGCTCTCACGTATCGTTTTCCCCTGGATTGAGTTTTGTAAACGTATCACAACAAGCTATTTATCACCCGTCCAAATTGACTGTTTGCTAAAGCATAACTGCCAGCCGCGGTTTGGGAGGCTTTCAAGGATTGGAAGCAGGGGGTGTTGGCTGGGCTGGGGGGCGGGGGGGGTAAACAATGTGGGAAGTGTCATAACGCACATATTGGCCTAAAAGAGGCTGTTTGCTCTCATTTGGAACTAGACTAGCGCTAATTCGAATCACTCAGAATTGCCAGAGTGCAGTGTTTTAAATTAGCTCAAAGAGTAGTTCTTCTATTCCTGTTCACTCTGCTCTCTCTTTTTCTTCTGCTCTCTCTCTCTCTCTCTCTCTCTCTCTCTCTCTCTCTCTCTCTTTCTCTCTCTCTCTTTATCCCTCTCTCTCTTCCTCTCTTTTCCCCGCTGATGTTATCATGCGTAATGGGCCACGCGTGGAGCCTCATCTCAAAGCATCAGGCTGAATTTACAACCTGCTTTCAAGTCTTTTGTCCCCCCCCCCGCCTGTCTCTCTCTCTCTCTCTCTCTCTCTCTCTCTCTCTCTCTCTCTCTCTCTCTCTCTGTCTCTCTATGCTCCCCTCTGTCATTATTCAAGGGAGGACGTGTTGAGATATGAAATGCTTTCATGTCCGTCTCTCTGGCGCACGCTTTGCTTCTCAAATGTGCCCCAAGTGGTTGACCGGTGGCCCAGAGAGAGAGAGGGAGAGAGAGAGAGAGAGAGAGAGAGAGAGGGGGAGACCAAGAGGGAGAGAGGAAGAGAGAGAGAAGGAGACAGAGAGAGAGAGAGGGAGAGTGAGTGGAAGGGAGAGTGTGAGAGAGAGAGGGAGAGAGAGAGGAAGACAAAGAGGGAGAGAGGGAGAGACCTAGAGGGAGACTGAGAGAGAGAGAGGGAGAAAGAGAGACAGACAGAGACAGCGAGGCTGAGAGGGAGAGAGAGAGAGAGAGAGAGAGAGAGAGGCAACCTGAGAGAGAGAGAGAGGCCCATGCTCAATGTGCCCGCTGCATATTCTCCGGCCTTTTGTTGGTCTCTTCTGGCAGCGCTGTCATTGATTATGGAGCCCAGTGGAGAGCACCCGGCCGTCATACATCTCCATTAGCTCACAGCTTGACTACCATAGATTTTCTTGGCCCGCGTCTGCGTCGGGGTATTAAAAGAGCAGCGCGCCACGCACGGGCCCTCCCCTCGGAACCAAGTCCTACTAACCTCTCCTGCTCCCTCCCTCTCCCTCTCAACACCCCTCTCTACGCAATCTCTCGCTCTCTCCCCCTCTCTCTCCCTCTTCCCTCTGTCGCTCTCCCTCTCGTAATCTCTCTCTCTCTCTTTCTCTCGCAATCTCTGTCTGCCTCTCTGTTTGATTTTCTCTCCTTCTGTTTCCTCCTTGCTTCATGCCTACTCTGTGTGTGTGTGTGTGTGTGTGTGTGTGTGTGTTTGTGTGTGTGCGTATGTGTGTGTTTGTGCACGTGCGCAAATACGTTTGTGTGTGTGTGGATGTGTGTGTTTGTGTGTGGGTGGGTGTGTATGTGTGTGTGTGTGTGCGTGCATGTGCGTGTGTGCATGTGTGTGCGTGCTATGTATTATGTATATAGAGCTCCTTATGTTTGAGGCCTGCTGTGGACAGATCAGAGGGCCAGCAGACGAGATGTAACATTGTCCTTTCCTTTGTGTTCCCAGGCGGCATATTTTATCATGAAGTTACATTTCTACGAGGCGATGGCGGTCAGGGTAAATATCACACTGGTGTCTAGTCTAGTGTTTTAGTTCCATAACCGTAGCACTCTCTCTCTAACATCCTCTCTCTCTCTCGCTCTCTCTCTCTCTCTCTCTCTCTCTCTCTGTTGCCAAGGATAAGAAGCCATGTAGCTTCCCTTTTGGATATTTTTTTCTGCAAATATCTTTATGATTGTTAAGGAAATTCCTTCTATATTTACAATTTTCCTTCCTTTGTTTGATTATATTTCGATTTTTTTCTTTGTGTTTTAAGGGACTTTCTCTCCTTGTTTTCACCGCAGCAGTAACTTCTGCTCCACCATAAATCATAAAGCTTTGAAGGATGTTTTGACATTTTTACCGATACAACATGGAAACCTTATGTTTTTACTATTCCTCATTGCCTACTCTTTACCTGACACTTTCCCTCTCGCTCAACCGTCCTTTTACGAGGCAAAACAAAGTCGTCTACTGTTTATCGACGCACCGTCGTCCCTCCAGGATGAGATGTTTGGAAGACCTGGATGCGGTGGGACTTCTGGTTTTATATTAGATTGAAACCCGGCTAATAAAGTCCACCACCTCGTCTGGGAGTCAATCTCTGGGGGTGGATGCCAGGCCCCCGGACCCCACGTCTGACCCCTCGCTTGGGGCCCCGGGGTCAAAGGTTGAGGTCGGTGTCACCACTTAGAGTGGAGCAGTCGTCCTGATGGCCGGGAATTAAGCGCTTTATTATCCTGTAAATGGATCCACAGAGATGCCTGCGTGGGGAGGGGGACAACAACACTGACAGGGGAGCGTAGGAAAGATGAAACCAGTAAAAGATAATGGCCTTTTTACTGGTGCACGTTACGAGTTCTCACTTTTACTCTTGAGATAAGTGGTATCAGAAACGTGTTGTAGCATGTGCTTAAAATATGTATATTGATCAGCGAACGCACGTTTGTATGGTCGTCGTCATCATGCACATTGTGGTGTCAGATCTATAGTCCATTGCGTTGGAAACAAGAAAGTCT
>NC_136938.1:27236232-27238732 GCF_949987615.1 Pollachius pollachius | reverse complement strand
CTCACCTCCTCCACTACCTTTATCTCCTGTCCCCTCTGCGACGCTGTCTCTATCTCCGGCTGTGTGCGTTATCAGTGGAGAAGGTCCCTCTCCCTTTTCCCTCTCTCTCTCTCTCTCTCTCTCTCTCTCTCTTCCTCTCCTTCCTCCCTCTCTCTCTCCCCCACCCCTTCCTGGTTGGATGATAGCTATCTGCTGGTGATGGATAAGGTGGAGGTGCTGGCTGTGGAGGCGGTCAGGTTAGGCCACTGATCCTGTGGCGATAGGAGCAAGGACGGTGTCCTGCGCCTTGCCCTCCCAGCACCTCCTCCTCCTCCAGTAGACCCTGCCCAAGGACACTCCAAACACAACAACCGTGTTGACACTCATCTCCTCTGCGACCGGTCCGCTGCCTTGAGTTCAGGCGTGCAGGACAGCAAAAGGAAACAGGACAGGAAACGAAACAAAAGGCGTCATTTTATAAAATGGAACAGGTTGGTATCCATGGCCCCTTGCAACCAGACCCAGAGCGTCGGCCTGTAGATCACTGTGTGATGCTGTTGCTACTTTCGGTACGTTAAATCAAGGCTGCCAAAAGGTGTGTCTGGCCTTGTATTTCATTTGCATCAGACTTGTTCTGGAAGGTGCGGATTTGTAGAAATCCTTCAAATCTGACTTGGTGTGCAAATGTATGTATCTTTTTTTGTAAAACTGCAAGAATGAAGTTATGTAGGATGTGACGTTTAGTGCTGTTTAAATTCACAGGCAAACCCATTTAGCATTGTGATTTACAACGTCTGTATTTATTCCCACCTTGCACCTCCTTTTGGCTGTCGTGGGCATTCTAGTATTCCTTGATCGTCTTTGTTTGTTCGAGGTTGGTTTCCCCTTTCCTCCAGCTCTCGTAAGCCTGCCTCTCCTCTTCTGAACCTGCTTGATTCAGTGTGTTTTCCTCCATTAATCTCCCCCGCTCTCTGTCTCCTCTCTCTGTTACGGTTCCTCTGGGAGGGATAAGGAGGGCTGGCCCCTGGGGTTAGTACTGAGCTTCATCAGAGACACCGGGCTGTGGGGAAAGATCTGACACCAGGCATGAGGCTTTAATACACATGAACATCACCTGACAGTGCGTGTCTGCATGTGTCTGTAATATGTGTGTGTTTATCTGTAATGTGTGTGTGTGTGTGTGTGTGTGTCTGTATGTATCTGTAATGTGTGTGTGTGTGTGTGTGTGTGTCTGTGTGTGTCTGTAATGTGTGTGTGTGGGGGGGTCCAGGGCCCGTTCA
Organism: Pollachius pollachius; assembly: GCF_949987615.1. Classification (NCBI taxonomy): domain Eukaryota; kingdom Metazoa; phylum Chordata; class Actinopteri; order Gadiformes; family Gadidae; genus Pollachius; species Pollachius pollachius. Next base: position 27,237,473 of record NC_136938.1, on the reverse strand, counting down.
GAGAGCCAGAGGAGGTGTGGAGGCAGCGGCTGCGTTCTCCTGAGTTCTCGCTGCGCCTCCAGACGCCCTACAGCCTCCAGGAGGAGAGCAGCAGAGAGCCCTGGAGACACCCTGCTGAGGGGAGCCCCCCGAGCACGCCGTGAGGAGACGCACACACACACACACACACACACACACATTACAGACAAACACACACACACATTACAGACACACACACACACTTTATAGACACACACACACACACACATTACAGACACACACACACACACACACACACATTACACACACACACACACAAGCATTACAGACACACACACATTACAGACACACACACACACACACACACGCGCGCACACACACACACACACACAGATTACAGACACACACACACATTACAGACACACACACACACACATTACAGACACACACACACACACACACATTACAGACACACACACACACTTTACAGACACACACACACACACACATTACAGACACACACACACACACACATTACACACAAACACACACACACAAGCATTACAGACACACACACATTACAGACACACACACACACACACACGCGCACACACACACACACAGATTACAGACACACACACACACGCGCACACACACACACACACACACAGATTACAGACACACACACACATTACAGACACACACACACACACACACACATTACAGACACACACACACACACACATTACAGACACACACACACACACATTACAGACACACACACATTACAGACACATACAGACACACACACACAGACACACACACACACACATTACAGACACACACACACACACACACATTGCAGACACACACACACACACACACATTACAGACACACAGACACATTACAGACACACATACACATTACAGACACACACACACACACACACATTGCAGACACACACACACACACACACATTACAGACACACAGACACATTACAGACACACACACACACATTACAGACACACACACACACACACACACATTACAGACACATACACACACACATTATAGACACATACAGACACACAGACACAGACACACACACACACACACATTAGAGACACATACAGACACACACACACAGATTGAGACACACAAGCTGACACATACACCCACACACACGCGCACACACATACACACACACACACACACACACACAGAAACACACACACATTACAGGCACACACATGCACATGC
>NC_136938.1:27218732-27231232 GCF_949987615.1 Pollachius pollachius | reverse complement strand
TGCAAAAAAGAAATTCAATTGTCTCCCTCCATCTATTACTTTTCCTGGATCCTGTTTCGACATAACATGCGCACAAACTTAGATAGAAATAAACACGACACACACACGCAAGCACAAAGAGAGCACACAAAACACACCGACTAATTTAGCCTTTGAGCCGTTCGTCAGTGTTGGTTTATTGTTATTATTATATGGTGACCGAAAGGCCTGGGGGGGAGGAAATTAGAACAGACACACACAAAAAAATAGAAACGCACGCACACACAAACACAGACACACACACACATACACAGACACACTCTCACACAACCACAAACACACACACACACACACCCACACAGACACAAACACATATATGCAAATATCCTCTAGTTCGTCCAAGGCGCTCAAACATTGCAGCCTCATAATCCATTCAGACTATTATGAGTCCATGATGCTAACATTTAATTTGGCACCAGTGGCTCTCCCCAGGCCGGACGAAAAAGTGACTGCGGTTAGAGACACATAACTGTCTTGTAAACATAAATATATGGGCGGGGCGTGCGCGTGTGCTCTCTGGCCGCGGTGCGCGCTGTAAGGACATCCCAGAAGGCCCCACCCGTGCCACGGTGTAAATATGAATGTGACATTGTGTTTAACGCTGTCCAGTGGTTTCATTGATCCGACCCGCGCTCCGCTGCATTAGCGGTGCTCTGAGTGAGAGTTAGAGAGTGCGATGGAGGGCTAATTCTCCATAACCATTTTACGGCGTGTGTAAAACTCTGCTGCCCCTTCATTTGCACAGCCATAAAACATTCCCCTCGCCTCAGTCTCTCCTTCCATGGCCCTTAGCTTTATCAATTAACGCTACACTTTGCTTCCATTACCGGGCCATTTTGAAATCATTGTCAACGGTTTAAAGAAAAGGCCGGTCCTTGATGAAAGAGACATATTTGTTTGCTTAAAGTCGATAAGGACTTATATATATATATTTATATACATGTTGTCTAAAACCAAACAACCGCTTTAAAGACCTTCATTCATGAGGTACTTATGGTGAGAATTTATTTAACAAATAAAATGTATCTAAAAATGTTCTGGAAAACCAGAAGATAACATGACCACACCAAGAGACATAGACACAAGGAAACCCGGTTGTGTCTAAAGTAGCGCAATGGAGTCATATTTGAAGGCTCATTGCATCAGTGTCCACTCCTCAAATTCAAAGACGTATAAAGACAGAAAACACTGGAGGGAGAAAAGCACTCTTATTACCCCAACCGTTTAATAAAAAAATAATATCAAATATAAAGCTTGTACCGCAAGGCACTGTGGGGGAATAGAAAGCCCAGAACCCTGACATGTGATGAGTTCATTTTGACACTTTGAATGGGCAAATTTACTGAAGTATATTCCGGTAGATTTTCCTTTCCTCGGAGAGGGAACTATCTCTAAGCAGGCGGGAGCGGCCAGGCAGGCCGTGTTGGGATGTGCTGTCCCAGAGTGGATATGCTCCACTGAACCATAGCCTATGTATTGTTGTTGGATCACTGCATATACCTCCAGAACTATCACTCTCTCGCTCTCATTCTCTCTCTTCGCCAGCGGCTGTCTTAATTGTTTGCCCACTCTCTTTGTCTATCACTGCTTGTCTTTTCCCTTAGCCCTGTCAGCGTATTTTATTTTTCTACCACTCGCTACATTTTCCTTTCCCTCAATTAGCCGCACATTCTTTCCTGTGTGTGTTTTTTGTAGTTCGGGTCTGTCCGTGTGTCTACTTGTCTGTCTGCCTATGCGTGCTTTTGCGATAACAGATTACACACACGCACACATACACACGCACACGCCCAAGCCGGTCACAAACACACGCACAAACACGCACACACACACATGCACACGCACATGCACACACACAAACACATATAAACACGCACGCACACAAACATGCATGTGCACGCACACACACAAACGCACACACACACACACCTTGCCACATTAAAGAGTGTGTTCTCTTGTACATCAGCAGAGGCAGTTTGGGATGGATTTGGAGATTGGCTGTGGAATGCAGATGAGGCTCAAGTGTGGACTGACACACAGGATGTAGTGGACAGGATATATGTTTATATTATGCACATCTTCACTGGGCCAAAAAACAGTGCAATTAAGTCACTTGGTTCCTTCCATCACATCTGTACTCGCCTCCCGGTAACGGCGTGTGTCTCCGTGTGTCTGTGTGTCTGTCTGCCTGTCTGTCATCTGTGTGTTCGCCTGGATGGGACCTCAATAACACATTAATGAATAACCCAGGGTGGGCGCTGTCCTGCCGTTCAGTCCGGGTGATTGCAAAACGTTGTGTGTACCACTAAAGCCATCCGTGTTATTTAAAGCCTCACTCCTATGTGTCTGTATGAGTGTGGTTCTGTGGGTGTTTGCGTGTGGTGCGTGCAAGCGGGTGTGTGTATGTGTGCAAGGGAGTGTGCGCTCGTGTACGTATGTTGGTGTGTGTGTGTGTGTGTGTGTGTGTGTGTGTGTGTGCGCAAGAACGTGCACGGTTATGTATGTGTGTGTGTGTGCGTGAGCGTGTGCTTGTGTGTGTGTGTGCGTTTGTGAATGAGATACTGCCCTATCTGCTCATTCGCTTTCTTGGGGGGGGTTGTGGTTGGGGTAAGGTGGTTCAGGGGGGCGGAGGGGGGTAAGGCAATCACAAACACTTAAAGCTGCAAATGGCCTTGCTGTCCCATGCTAAGCAGGCTGTGTTGACTGATGAGCCTGTTAACCCTGGCTGAAACAGCCCTATAGCGCGGGGCGATTAGACAGCGCGCCGGGCCCGCCACGACCGGCCCGCTTTGCATGGGAATTGTGCATATTTAATCTAAGGTGTGCGGAGGTACTGAGGACCGCTGCCTCCACCACCTCCACCACCACCGCCACCGCAGCCGCCACCCCTTCCCTCTTTCTCATTATGGATGTGTAATAGCACCCTGAGGCTGGGGCCCTAATTCACCGGCCCGGGCTACAGTCTTAATCTCACCCTCATCCCCCCCCCCCCCCCCCCCCAGTCCGGCCGGCCCACGCGTGGATACCCTATATACAGTCTTATCACCCGTGGCCATGGCTTTTGCTTCCTCCTCTTCTCCACCTTGTGTCCTCCTCCAGCTCTACCGCTGGAGCATATCTTCAGCAGCACACACCTAGTTAGTGTCCATCTGCCCTGTCTGTCTCTCTCTCTCTGTCTCTGTCTTCCTTGCTGTCCCTCTCTGTCTGTACCTCAATGTATCTCTCTGTCTGTCTGTCTCTCTCTCTCGCTGTTTCTCTCGCTCTCTCTCAGTCGTGAGTGTGTTTCTGTCTCACTCTTTCGCTGTCGCCGTCGCTTTCTCTCTCTCTTTCTCTCACTCTGTTTCTCTCGCTCTGTCTCTGTCTCTCTCTAGCCTCCTCTTCCTCTCTGTCTGTCTCTCTCCCTCACTGTCTCTCTCTGACTGTATCTCTATATATCTGTGTGTGTGTGTCTCTCTCTCCCTCCCTCTGTCTCTCTAGAGCCTCTTCTCCCTCTCGCTCTCTGGTCTCTCCGACACCTCAGATCCTCCTCTACTCCAGTCCAACACGTCCGCGCTTCTGTTTTGTTCTCTCTCTCCTTTCTTCGTTCCTCTCTTCAGAAGATGTTGCCGTTCTCATGTCTATCTCATACATGATCGCCTTATACAAACAAAGGGTTTGGGAGTGTGTGTGTGTGGGTGTGTGTGTGTGTGTGTGTGTTTGTGTGTGTGTGTGTGTGTGTGTGTGTGATTGTGTGTGTGTGTGATGTTGTTTTTATCCACATGGGTTCAAGGGGGACCACTCACTGTGTGTAATTTTCTGTTGCCATGTGTGGCTCCCACAACTGTGCCCAGTATAAAAATAAAGAGAGAGAGAGAGAGAGAGAGAGAGAGAGAGAGAGAGAGACAGAGAGAGAGAGAGAGAGACAGAGAGAGAGAGAGACAGAGAGAGAGAGAGAGAGAGCCGAAAGAGAAAGATGAGTAAAATAGAACGAGAAAAAGAGTGGACACTCGGTGCATGTGTGTGTGTGTGTGTGTGGGGGGGGGATTGGGGGTGTAGCAGGATGATAACAAAAGCAGCTCAGATTTCACAGAATGCATATTTCATCAATCATGTGAATAAGTCCTGTTGATTATGCGTGGGGGGGTGACCGGGCAGCGGGATGGGGCGGGGGGGTGATTACCATACACCATAAAGGCCCCTTTCTTATCGCACACACCGTGATTAGTTTTTGTCTGCAGATAGCCTCTCTCACTCTTATGCTTAGATTAACACACACACACACACACACACACACACACACACACACACACACACACACACGCAGGCTTGCATGCACAAGTTCACACTGCCAGCGAGGCACACACACAGGCAAACATACACACACACACACCATGTGCAATCAACCATCTATAAACTCAGACACACATGCACGCGTGCATGCACACACATACACACACACACGCATGTACGCAAACACACACACATAGACACAAATAAGCATTTAAATCATAGCAAAGCTCCTGATTTTTCAGATCCCCAACCCAGATGAGAGCAGTTAGGTTCAGATTAGTGATATGCATTTCACCCGTGTAATCAAACTAGTACTTATATCAGGACAAACACATTTTAGACCTCAGGACTGAAGCAAAGCTTTGTGTTTTGTTTATGGTTATGTATTCAACAACCATAATGGATGGACATTTGATCAATGAAGTTTAGAGCTTTTCTAAATGAGGTTCACAGGTCCTTTTATAGGACTCCTTGTTACCCCCAAACTATACTGATCCTGCGCGTCCTCAACCCAGCCACTCCTAGATCTCCTCCTTTACCTCCTCCTCCTCCTTCTCCTCCTTCACCTCCTCCTCCTCCGTGTTCACCCTGGTCCTCAGAGCCGCGTCCTCCGGCCCCGTGTGACTCCTGCAGCGGTAGGAGAGGAAGAGGAGGAGGAAGAGGGGAAGGTTGAGGCTGAATTAGCCACGTATGAGAGGCCTCGCTTCGCTCCTCAGCCAGGGGTATTAGAAATTACTCCTTTCTTTCGCCAACGTCTCTCTCCTCTCTCCCTCCTCCCTCCCTCCTCCCTCCCTCCTCCTGCCCACCTCTCTCACTCTGGTATATAATGTAAACTAATTTGCCAGGCAGGGCCCCAGCCGGGGGGGTGAGGTGGCCGTCGGCGTGCCTGGGCGTGAGGAGTGTGGCCGGGACGCATTAGGGCCTCCTGACAGAGGCCTGGGTGAAATAAGTGAAATTAATGGAGCTCCTTTCATGTCGGACAAGGCCGCGGCACCCCTTTCACGCCACGTACAGTCACAGAAAAGTCAATACTTTTTTATTACTCCTAGCTTGCCCTACATTCCCCGCTACAAGTGCTCTGTTCGCTAATTGGTTTCAGTTTGCAGAGGGAGAGTGAGAAAGAGAGAGAGAGAGGAAGAGGGAGGGAGAGAGAGAGGGAAAGACAGAGAGAGAGAGAGAGAGAGAGTGGGGGGGGGGGAGGGGGAGAGCGAGCGAGGGATCAAGGAACAGAAGAGAGGGAGCGTACTCCATTCCAAGGAACACTCAAGCAAATAAATCAATCTCATATTTTCTCTCCCTGCTGTCTTTCTTTCATTGGACACCAGGCAGGAGGAGGGGAGGGAGGAGCAGAGGTGGAGGAGGGAGGAGCAGAGGGGAGAGGGGGGGGAGGGAGGAGCAGAGGGGAGAGGGGGGGGAGGGAGGAGCAGAGGGGGGGGGGAGGTGGAGGAGGGAGGAGCAGAGGGGAGAGGGGGGGGGAGGGAGGAGCAGAGGGGAGAGGGGGGGGGGGAGGGAGGAGCAGAGGTGGAGGAGGGAGGAGCAGAGGGGTGGAGAAGAGAGGAGCAGAGGGGTGGAGGAGAGAGGAGCAGAGGGGTGGAGGAGAGAGGAGCAGAGGGGGGGGAGGTGGAGGAGGGAGGAGCAGAGGGGAGGGGGGGGGAGGGAGGAGCAGAGGTAGAGGAGGGAGGAGCAGAGGGGTGGAGGAGAGAGGAGCAGAGGGGGGAGGGAGGAGCAGAGGGGAGAGAGGTGGGAGGAGGGAGGAGCAGAGGGGAGAGAGGTGGAGGAGGGAGGAGCAGAGGGGAGAGAGGTGGAGGAGGGAGGAGCAGAGGGGATGGAGGAGGGAGAAGAGGGCGGAGGAGAGGAGAGTTGAGGAGAAGAGGGGAGAGGAGTATAGGAGAGGAGCAGAGGGGAGAGAGGGATGGAGGAGAGAGGAGCAGAGGGAGTGTGTGAGGAGGGGTGAATGGGGTGTGATGCTCTGTCCCCTGAGAGCGTGATGATATGTGGGAACCAGGTAATGGAGACAAGTGGGGAGAGTGGTCTGGGGGCCCGGCCAGGTCACCCCGGGGGGTTTCTCACCGACAACCCCTGCTCTGTGGACCACTGGCACCTTGAGCTCAGAGGCAACATGCAGACCCGTTCGGAAAACACACACATGATGTTAATAGATTTACACAGAATGACAGCTGTGTGTGTGTGTGTGTGTCTATTTGTTTTACACACACACACACACACACACACACACAATGTTGTTAGCATTTCTCATTGGCATTTCAGCAGTAATATGCAGGTTCAAGAAAGTAGTATGATAAAATGTAAATTTTATCATGCTACTTATATATTTGTATAGTGTAAATATATAAATATAATAGCGATATGATAGACTGCTCTATTATTCCTTTTTTTTGTGTTACACTTAATTATCAATATTGGTGATGGCTAACTAAAGAATATTAATGTGTGTGTGTATTTCTATATATATAAGGAAAATAGAGCTGTATAAATTCTCTAATTACAAGGGTAGGCCTAGGGGAAACCTCACCCGTGTGTGTGTGCCGTGTGTGTGTGTGTGTGTGTGTGTGTGTGTGTGTGTGTGTGTGTGTGTGTGTGTGTGTGTGTGTGTGTGTGTGTGTGTCTTCTGTCGGCTACGATGCCCCGCTACACTGTGCTAAGCTACAATGGCAGTGGGGTTAGCCTCTTCCAGAATTGCACGGCCACAAATTGATATGACACTTTAAACCCTCGCGCCCACACCCAACAACACACACACACACACACACACACACACACACACACGTGCCCCCAGTGGAAGGAGGTCCTCCCCGGGTCTCTCTCTGTGTCCCAGCTTTCACAGCTCTGGAGGGGGTCTGGGTCAAGTTAGAGGGGCTTTTCAGTATGTTGTTCATATGTGTGTGTGTGTGTGTGTGAATTAGAGAGAGAGAGAGAGAGAGAAAGAGAGAGGGACCTGTCACACACGGCTGGTATCACCATCTTGTCTGCCATCTTTCTCTCAGCGTGACATACCCTGCTCCCTAGCCCTCTGGACATCTCTGCCCCCCCGCTCCCTCTCTCTCTCTCTCTCTCTCTCTCTCTCTCTCTCTCTCTCTCTCTCTCTCTCTCTCTTCTCTGTCTATCTCTCTCTCTGCCTCTCTCTCTCTGTCTCTCTCTCTCTGCCTCTCTCTCTATCTGCCTCTCCCTCTCTCTCTCTCTCTCTCTCTCTCTCTCTCTCTCTCTCTCTCTGCCTCTCTCTCTCTCTCTCTCTCTCTCTCTCTCTGCCTCTCTCTCTCTCACTGCCTCTCCCTCTCTCTCTCTCTCTGCCTCTCTCTCTCTGCCTCTCTCTCTCTGCCTCTCTCTCTCTCTCTCTCTCTCTCTCTCTCTCTCTCTCTGAATCATTAATTATCTGTGTCTCTGTCCTTCTCTATCTCTATCTTTCTATCCCACCATTTCTCTCTCTATCAACATTAACTCATCCCAGGTGAGTGTTTTGGATTATTGTTTTCCGTTGTGAACCAACATACCTTCACACACTCATTGTTTTATTTCATTCTGTATAGTGTGTTAAGGATATCATGTGTTTATCGCCATTACTAGAACTTTACATTCCTGTGTGTATATGTGTGTGTGCGTGCGTGTGTGTGAGAGAGAGTGTGCATGAGAGTGTGTGCAGGTGCGTGTGCGAGAGAGTAAGGCTGCATGTGTACGTGTCTGTGTGTGTCTTTGTGTGTGTGTGTTTGTGATTCTCAGTAGTTGACGTCAGATCGTGGGGGTTCTGTTTGTTACAAGGACAGGCTTGTCCCCGCCCCCAGGCATCTGCATGGCATGATTGTCATGGCGATGGAGTGTGAGTGACAGGCAGGATCACATGTGGTAGCCGGGGAGAAGAAGCCCGAACTGCCTCAGTCCCTGACATTAGTCTGTCCTTCATCCAAACTTTAGACCCTTTACATCTCTCTCTCTCTCTCTCACTCTCTCTCTCTCTCTCTCTCTCTCTCTCTCTCTCTCTCTCTCTCTCACTCACTCCCTCTCTCTCTTTCTATCTCTCCCTTCTCTATTTCTCTGTCTCTCTTTTTCTCTCTTGCTCTCTCTTGCGCACTCTCTTGCTCTCGCTCTCATTCTCTCTCGCTCCCTCTCCCTCTCTCTAATTCCCTTCTCTCACCAACCCACAATCTTGCGTTTTCTCTTCACCATCTCACTGTTTTTCCTAATGAAACCTATTATTACCTCCTGCACCTGGTTCCTATATGGTTCTCCCCTGCGTTCTGCTACACTTTCCTTCTGCCTCTTTAACTTTCTTTCTCACACTCTATATTTCTCTGCTCCCCGGTGGACCGCCTGAGTTTCACAAGGTCTTTGGTCAGAAACGCTGCAAAGCCTTGTGGGTAATGGCAGGGATCACAGACAGGGGCGGCGCGGAGAACAGGTTGTCCCGGCTCACTCCCTGGCCCCCTCATCCAGGTCACTGATTAAAGCACTCAGAGCCTCGGTGGGAACAGCCGACCGGGATGTGCTCATGTTTAGCTTTCATTGTGTTCGTTTTTATGCTTTTCTTTGGATTATCACTTGCATTATTTTGTCATTTGCAGGTTCTATATCCGTGTATCTATGTACAAGTACAAGTGTTTTATTTGTATGTATGTGTGTGTGTGTTTGCTTGTGTAGAGTTGTGTGTGTGTGTGTGTGTGTGGTTGCTTGTGTAGAGGTGTGAGCACTTGTGTGTGTGCGTGTGTGTTTGTGTTGTATAGGTGTGTGTGTGTGCTTGTGAGTGAGTGCTCGTATAGGTGTGTGTGTGTTTGTGTGTCCTCGTGTAAAGGTGTGTGTGTGTGTTGTTTAGGTGTGTGTGTGTGTGTGCTTGTGTGTGAGTGTTCTTATAGGTGTGTGTGTGTGTGTGCTAGTGTGTGATTGCTCGTATAGGTGTGTGTGTGTGTCTGTGAATGTGCGCCCGTGTGCCCATGAGAGAGGGTTTTTGTGCAGCACAGCAGAAAAGGAGGTCAGGTTTTTGCACAGCGAACTCAGGCATTCATCATTAGTGTTCTGCCGCTGCCGGTAATGTTGCCCGTTACAGCCATGATTAAGGGCCCCGCTTAGTTCCAGCAGCCGGCCCGAACACACACACACACACACACATACACACACACACACACACACACACACACACACACACACACACACACACACACACACACACACAAACACACACGACAACTTATGTTCCACCACACTCTCTGCTTTGTAAAGAATGCCTCTTCTAAACCTTCTACACACACACACACACATACACACACACACACACACACACACACACGCGCACACACATGCACACATTGCAACTTGAAACAGGTAGGTGGCCTGAGTGTGTGTGTTTGTGTGTGATTATGTGTGTGTGTGTGTGTGTGTGTGTGTGTGTGTGTGTGTGTTTTCACGCGTTCGGGGGCTGTACTGTACATGGCCTCTCACTGCGTAGAGGCTTCAGGGCCTGATGACAAACTTGTCACAATCACTCAAGAAAAGAGCAATTCACTGCTGGACAGACACACACCACTGAGCGCACGCACACACACACAATTAGAAACACACTCAGACACAGACACACACACACACACACACACTCGGAAAAAGACACACACACACACACACCCCGTATTCACAAACATAATCAGGAGCGTTGCCTCACGCAGGCTAACGCGGTGTAGCTGTGAAGGCTAACTGATCACCCTGACAGCTGGCCGGTCTAATGACCTCTTCAGAGCTCTGATGGCCACTCAGCGCCAGACGCTCAACCAGTGGGAGAAAGACGACTCTTGTCTCAGTAGAGCCACTCAGGTTCAGACATATAGTCCCGCCCACCTCCGTTTGCATCTGCACAGACGAGGTTGAGATTGGCCCGTGTCCACGCCGATCAAAACCCCGGCACAACCCCTTTTGACTTCAGGATCTGAATGAAAGAACATGATTGGTTGATTCATTCGGGAGTTTAACCAATCCATCCCTCTCCCTCCTCTGTCCCCTCTCTCCCTCCTCTCCCTCCTCTGTCTCCTCTGTCTCCTGTCTCTCTCCTCTGTCTCCTCTCTCTCCTGTCTCTCTCCTGTCTCTCTCCTCTCCCTCCTCTCTCCTCTCTCATGTCTCTCTCCTGTCTCTCCTCTCTCTCCTATCTCGTCTCTCTCCTCTCCCTCCTCGCTCTCCTCTCTCTCCTGTGTCTTTCCTGTCTCTCCTGTCTCTCCTTTCCCTCTCCTGTCTCCTGTCTCTCCTCTCCCTCCTCTCTCTCCTCTCTCTCCTGTCTCCCTCCTCTCTCCTCTCTCTCCTGTCTCTCTCCTGTTTCTCCTCTCTCCTGTCTCTCTCCTGTCTCCCTCCTCTGTCCCCTCTCTCCCTCCTCTGTCTCCTCTGTCTCCTGTCTCTCTCTCTCCTGTCTCTCTCCTCTGTCTCCTCTCTCCTGTCTCTCTCCTGTCTCCTGTCTCTCTCTTCTCCCTCCTCTCTCCTCTCTCTCCTGTCTCTCTCCTCTCCCTCCTCTCTCTCCTCAAACCCTCCTCTCTCTCCTCTCTCTCCTGTCTCTCCTGTCTCTCTCCTGTCTCTCTCCTGTCTCTCTCCTCTCTCTCCTCTCTCCCTCCTCTCTCCCTCCTCTCTCTCCTCTCTCTTTCCTGTCTCTCTCCTGTCTCTCCTCTCTCTCCTCTCTCCCTCCTCTCTCTCCTGTCTCTCCTCTCTCTCCTGTCTCTCTCCTGTCCCTCTTCTCCAGCCGTTCCAGACAGTGTTCAACACGTGCCATTTGTTTGGGAGGTTTGGACGTCTCTACTCCAAGGCCGGGAACATTGTGTGACATTTAAATGTAGTGTAAGTGTGTCTGAATATTGAGGCTCAATCAAGGCCCTTCTCAAATCCAACTACTTCTCCTAAAAACTGTTGTTTGTACATCTGTTGCTCTTCAAAAACACAATAAAAAGTCGGCTCATTTTCTCTTTTTGTCTATGTGTCACGTTGATTTAAAATGAATATTCCTCTACTGTGTCTATTCCTAATTTGTGGGCTGTTACTTATGGGACATGATGGCGAGATCATGTATCAAATAATACATAGAAAAGTGTACATATTAACATACATATTTAGACTTGTAAACTTGTACCTTTAGACGTGGCAGGTACATTGTGTGGTGGAAGATGCAATGTGTCTGTCTGAGGCCCTATGCTATTCCCCCTTCATCACAGAGACAGATGCACAGCCTCAAAACTACCAGCTACACCCTACTTCCTGCTGTCAAATCCACCCCCATGCGTCATGTTTTGATTCCCCCCCCCTCTCTCTCTCTCTCTCTTTCTCTCTCTCTCTCTCTCTCTCTCTCTCTCTCACTCAATCCCTCTCAATTGTTCTCCTTGGCTCCCCTTATGTCTGTTACTCCCCTCAGTCTCTTCTCTCTGTCTCTTCTGTCTGTCTGCATGTCTGTCACCTCCCGATGTCTGTCTATCTGCCTGTGTCTGTCTCTCCTCTCTGTCTGTCTGTCTGTCTGTCTGTCTGTCTCTCATCTCTGTCTGTCTGTCTGTCACTCCTCTCTCTCTGTCTATCTGTCTCTCCTCTCTGTCTCTCCTCTGTCTGTCTGTGTGTCTCTCCTGTCTGGCTCTCCTCTACTGTCTGTCTGTCTGTCTCTCCTCTCTGTCTATCCTCTCCTCTCTGTCTGTCTGTCTCTCCTCTCTGTCTGTCTTTCTGTCTGTCTGTCTCTCCTCTCTGTCTGTCTTTCTGTCTGTCTGTCTGTCTCTCCTCTCTGTCTGTCTGTCTGTCTCTCCTCTCTGCCTGTCTGTCTGCCGGTCCCAGGGGTGTGCGCTGTAGGCGCGGTGGCATTGGGGAGACGGAGCGTTTAGTAATGGCTTCTTAATGGGCTTGTCGACAGCCACATTAGAGCGGCGAGCAGCGGGCGAGGGGCCGCGCAAGATATGCCAAGCCAGATGCCAGGCCAGCTGCAGCGCCACGCGCTCCCTCTGCCTCGCTCTGCCTCCATCACTCTCTCTCTCTCTGCCTCTCTCTCTACCTCTCTCATTCTCCATCACTCTCTCTCTCTCTCTGCCTCTCTCTCTACCTCTCTCATTCTCCATCACTCTCTCTCTGCCTCCCTCTGCCTCCATCACTCTCTCTCTCTCTCTCTGCCTCTCATTCTCCATCACTCTCTCTCTGCCTCTCATTCTCCATCACTCTCTCTCTCTCTCTGCCTCGTTCTCTCTCTCTCT
>NC_136938.1:27208732-27211232 GCF_949987615.1 Pollachius pollachius | reverse complement strand
GTGCGTGTGTGTGTGTGTGTGCGTGTCTGTGTGTATGTGTGTGTGCGTGTGTGTGTCTGTGCAAGCTTGTGTGCGTTTGGTGTTCATCCGTGCACAACCCTTTCTTGCATCTGTGTGTGTGTGTGTGTGCGTGCGTGTGTGCGCATATGTGTGTGTGTGTGTGTATAAGAGATAGAAACACAGGGGGGGGGGGACTATGTGATGAAGGGAGTAAAGAATAATAGCAGATATCTCTTCAGTCAGACGACGTTCCTCAGACCCACTCATCTCCGTCCATTCAAAGGTGGTCATAATTACATCGTTGAGTATTTAGCCTCATAATTTACTCTGTCTCCTTTTATTTATCCCTCCCCCCCTCCCCCCTGCCCTCCCTCCCTCCCTCTCTACGGGGGTTTTCTGTATAATCTAGTCTTGTGTTGTCCACACTCTTATTTCAAGTGACTTTTTCGCAGTCTCTTTATCACTCTCATTTGCTTATTAAGTGGCCCTTGTTTTCTTCAAATAAAGTCATAATTACAGATTTGGCGTGGCGGGCTTAACGGACTATCTCCTCGTTATGGAGCAGAGAGGGATGAGAGAGAACCCTATTTTATCCCAACCACGACTTAATGAGGATTTGCATAGCTTGACACCATATGACTGCACGTGTGTGAGTGTGTGTGTGTGTGTGTGTGAGTGTGTGTGTGTGTGTGTGTGTGTGTGTGTGCGCTTGTGCATGCACATGTCTCATTTCCTTAATATTAGTGTTATTGTTTTATTATTTATGGATTCCCATCTGAAAAAAACAAATTCAACATTGGAACTACACACTGTACTAATGGATGGACTACATTTTATACGGCACTTTTCTAACCAGTGGCCACTCAAAGCACTTTGATTGGCCACATTCACCCATTCACGCACACATTCACACGTCGACGGCGGTGTTAGCCACGCAGGGCGACAGCCAGCTGGTCAGGAGCAGTCAGGGTGAGGCGTCTCGCTCAGGGACACCTGGACACTCAGCTAGGAGGAGCCGGGGATCGAACCAGCAACCTTCCGGTGACCAGCCAACCCGCTGTACCTCCTGAGCCTCATGCCGCCCCGATACAGGTCGAGGTTCACCTGCCTTGTGTAACACTCAGTAGATCTGGATGGGGTCGTGGTGTTTCCACAGACCTGAGCTCTGTTCCGTACTTTTTATGTATTTATCATCTATTTGTTTCTCCGTCCCCCTGCGTCAGACCACCTTGGGGGGGGGGGGGGGGGGGGGGGGTTGGGGGGTGGAGTCCATTAAGACACGGCCCAGCGACGCCCTGATTACATATGGTCGCCGTGGCGATGAGCTGAGCTGGACACAGCACAAGTGCTGCTGTTTATGGCAACTCATTATCTGGCCCATTGACCAGAACTGTTCTACACATCACAGGGTTGGTGTCCTCTACCTCTACTCACCCATCACACACACACACACACTCACACCGGGCACGCATCACACACACACCACGCATCACACACACACCACGCATCACACACACACCACGCATCACACACACAAACACACATCGGGCGCGCACACACGCATCACCCACACATCCCGCGTCACACGCACAGCACACACCGGGCACACACCTCACAAACGCAGGTACGCACAAACACACACACACACACAGACACACTCATCAAACACACACACAAACAGACACACGGGGGGATGGGTTAATAGATATGGAGTGGGAGTGTGTGTGTATCTAAGGTGGGACTGGTGAGTGGAGAGTTGGATGAGTGGATGAATGGATGATGGATGCATGAGAGGTGGATGAATAGATTAATGGATACATTTGGAGATTGAATCCATTCCTCTTTGCGCAAAATTTGGATTTCTGTGAGAAAATGTGTCTATAAATGTGTCTTTCTGTCTGACATTATTTGCGTGGGGGTCTTTGCGTATGGTGCTTGTGCATGTCTGTGTGCATGTGTGTGCGTTTGCATGTGTGTGTCCACGTGCGTGTGCATGTGTGTGTGAGCCCACCGCTACCATTGGCTGCCCAAGCAAAGTGTGTGCCGCCCAGAGAGGGGGAGAAAGAGAAAGAGAGGGGGAGAAAGGAAGAGAGAGATATAAAGATAGAGTGAGTGAGTGCGAGAGAGAGAGGTAGAGAGAGGGAGAGAGTGGGAGAGAGAGAAAGAGAGGGGGAGAGAGGGAGAGAGATATAAATATATATATATATATATATATATAGAGAGAGAGAGAGAGAGAGGGAGAGTGAGAGAGAGAGTGGGAGAGAGAAAGAGAGGGGGAGAGAGGGAGAGAGAGAGAGAGAGAGAGAGAGAGAAAGAGAGAGAGAGAGAGAGGGAGATAGAGAGAGAAAGAGAGAGAGAGAGGAGCGGCGAGGCTCAAGGGCACATTGGCTTCAAGCTAATGATAGAATGTAAATGGAGCAAATATCCTGCGCAAGAAAAGAGGCGCATACACACACACACACACGCCACGCACACACACACAGTGGCATCATGTTGATGG
>NC_136938.1:27188383-27201032 GCF_949987615.1 Pollachius pollachius | reverse complement strand
ACTCAAACGCATGCACGCTCAGGCCACACGGACCAATGCATGCACGCGCACACACTCATGCACTCACACGCACGCACTGAAACACACACACACACTCACACACACATGCATGCACACAGAGACACACACTCTCATGCACGAACACACACAGCAGCAGAGCGCACACTGACAGACACGCACACACTGACACAAACACACATACACACTGACACACACTGAATCACACACAACACTCACACACATATACACTGCAGGGCATTTTAATGGTATATTAAATGAGCGATTGGCAGGTGCATAGGTAGGTATGTCTGCTCTTTTTTATACGGTGACAGACTGAGAGTTTCCCCCTCTGCCTCATTTTCTCCTTAATTGACCGTGGAGAGACACAGAGGGAGAGAGAGAGAGAGAGAGAGAGAGAGAGAGAGAGAGAGAGAGAGAGAGAGAGAACAGCGGAACGACCTGACTCCACTATCACCTGAGGGGGAAGAAGAGAGAGAGAGAGATCAAACCGATCCCCACTTTGGGGGAGGGGGGAGTGACAGAGACATCCAGACGACATAAGGTAAGAAAACCAAGGGGGGGGGGGGGGGGCATGTCCCTTCAGAAGCCCATCCACCGACAGCTGCCTCACAGGCCCACCATAGACCCCGTGAAATGATTGGGACATGAATATATGCGTGTGTTTCCGTTTGTAAAAATCAAAAACACTAAACCGTAACACTTCCGGGAACGGGAGGGTATCACGAGTGCAGCCGCGCTGTCTCCCCGGTGCGTAAAGAAGAGCCATTAATTGAATCCTGCTAATTTGCGGCCCGCCTCGCCGTGGCGTGCGGGGCGGCCGGCTGTCTGCCGCGCCGCGACACTCTTCAGGTGTAGCGGATAATGGGGGATGACATTCCCGTCCCGCCATGCCTGGAGGTAACATGTGATACATGGCTTCCTCCATGAAGGTTAAACTCAGCTAACCTGCCTTTGGCGTTTCATTACCCACTTGTTAAATACTCTTTTGGTAATAAAATGATTAAAATTTTTATTGCGTCTCTCAAATGAGGCCTCTTTTCAAAGAGATTTAATGACTTTGGCGACGGGTGCGCGTGTGTGTCCGCGCGCGCGGCCTGTGTGTTTGTGTGTGTGTGCATGTGTGTGCGCGCGCGTGTGTGTGTGTGTGTGTGTGCAGAGCGCATCTCCAGTTGTGCGCCGCCAGTGTGTAAAAGGCCTAATGACAATGATATGGTTTACAGCTTGCGAAACTGTCATTATTCTCAGCCAAATGACCGGCGCTGTCATTATGTGTGGAAGTGAGGAAATACCTTTCCTGTCTGCCACTGCCCACTGAAGAAGACATGCTTAACATGCCAGTCGGTGTCATCAAGCAGAGTTAAGTATTTATACTAAAATGAATGGGCCTGACTGTTTTTACATTACACGTTAAGCACCTCAGCTATAGCAACGGGACGTAAAATATTATATTCCTTCCATTAACACAGACTGCATGCATAGCCTAGGCCAATATTCTCTGTAGGGGTTAGGAAATCATCGGTTTTTTTTAACAAGTAACTCAGGAAACTGCTCCCAACAACCTACAAAACTATCTTTAATGTGTCTTGAGAGGTTAAGTAAAACAGTAAAAATAAGTTACGTTTGGGTTCAGCAAGACGAGAGCGGAAGGCCGGGAAACAGAGAGGGATAAATCTGAAGTATGTCCTTATTCGTAATGTGGGATTACTGCTGATTACTCCCTGTTGGGTTTTTAACTGCCGACCCTCGGCCTCTGCCCACATGCACACCGCTGGGCTCTTTATTCCACCGCTGTTTCTTTATACACGCACACACACATGCCAACACACGCACACCACAACCACATACACACGCACAACCACATACACACGCACACAAACACATGCACGCACGCACACACAAACACACGCAAAGGCACATACACATGCACAAGCACATTCGCATCCACACGCACACACACACACACACACACACATGCAAACATATGCATACGCACACACACACACCAGACACACACAAATACGTGCGCACACAACGCACGCACGCACGCACACCCACACACCCACACACACACGCCCACACACGCACACACGCACACACACACACACACACGCCCACACGCCCACACGCACACACACACACACACACACACACACACACACAGGAAGGCTCCCACCTTATAAATGGTGCGGTCCCGTCCCCGTGCCCGGAGGAGCCGGAGCGAGGCCCGTTCACCTGATGTATCACCGCGGCCCTCTGCGCTCCGCCGGACCCTGTCCTGCACCTGCTCTCCTATCGGGGGAGCGTGTGTTGGCGCGGCGCGGCCCGTGCCACGCCGCAGATTGGCACTGCTTGGCCGGCCAGCGGGCAGGATGAAGTATGAGCGCCACCGGGACGGAGTGGAGCCGGTAATTGATAGCGAGGGGAAATGTGTTTTGTCCACATTATGTCTCGGCTACGGCCGCATGCCAGCGCCCGGTCTCATGTGTTGATCGCTGGGAGTTGTATCATGAACTGGTTCTGAATCAGTTGGAATATAACGGATTGAAGAATGAGTGGAATATGCAAATATCTATCTACCTGTCTGCCTGTCTGTGTGTCTGTCTGTGTGTCTCTCTGTGCGTCAATCTGTGTGTCTATCAGTCTGTCTGTGCATCTCTGTGTGTCTGGAAGTCTGTATGTCTGTGTCTCTGTCTGTGTTTCTGTCTGTGTGTCTCTCTGTGCGTCTCTCTGTGTGTCTGTCTTTGTGTCTCTCTGTGTGTCTATCAGTCTGTCTGTGTGTCTGTCTGTGTGTGTGTCTCTCTGTGTGTCTGTCTGTGTGTCCGTGTGTCTGTGTGTGTCTCTCTGTGTGTCTCTCTGTGTGTCTGTGTGTCTGTGTGTCTGTGTGTCTGTCTGTGTGTGTGTCTGTCTGTGTGTCCGTGTGTCTGTGTGTCTCTCTCTGTGTGTCTCTCTGTGTGTCTGTGTGTCTGTGTGTCTATGTGTCTGTCTGTGTGTGTGTCTCTCTGTGTGTCTGTCTGTGTGTCTGTGTGTCTGTGTGTCTCTCTCTGTGCGTCTTTCTGTGTGTCTGTGTGTCTGTGTGTCTGTCTGTGTGCTGGCCGTGGGGGGTCTCTCCGCTGCAGGTCGGTCCACATGACAGATGGCGTGGGAGAGGAGTGGCGGGAGGCTGAGGACGGGACCCCCAGGAGAGGAGATGAGGGATGAACGCCGGCCGACGCACTCCGCGGGGGTCCGACAGGCGCTCGTCATCATAAGAGACATGTTTTGGTTATACTTCACAGGGGGGGGGGGTTGTCACTTTATCACTTTATTTCAGCTGTTCGCTGAGATGATTCTAGCGACATCCTGAAATACATTTGCAAAAAACATAACATTAGTTAGAGAATTAATACATAAAAAAAAAAGAATCTAATGATTGATTTTCAAGTTTAGTTTACAGAGACGTTCAGCTGAGATGATTCGATCGACATCCTCAAATACATTTGAAATTTTTTTTTGGACTGTACCACACATAACTTTATATTCAATTTTGTCTTTTGCTAATATATTTCTCCTGTGGCCAGATTTATCAGATGTATCAAATTATAAATCTGAAGATTTATTTTCTGATCTCTGTTTACTTATTTTATTGTAGGCCAGCTTGTTTTACAGCAGAGGGAGTCATTCTCCAGATGCCACAACACTGCATCGTGTCATTTCCTTCTACGCTGCTGACATTTTTATCCTCTGAACATTAGTAGCAAATAAAACACATTAATACATTACCGCTAAATCTCTCTCTCTCTCTCTCACTCTCTCTCTCTCTCTCTCTCTCTCTTTCTCTCTCTCTCTCTCTCTCTCTCTCTCTCTCTCTCTCTCTCTCTATATATATATATATATATATATATATTTCCACGGATTACAAAGGCATGCAAGGACTTCAAAGACACTCCAGATGCTCACAAACTGCCATACCTGTTGGGAGAAATACAACAATGTGCGAACGCAGCAGCAAGATTCATCACCTGTTGTGATGAGAGAAGGACCTCAAACTCCCCATAGACTCATCCCCCTGGACTCACTCTTCACACAATAACTGCGCTATTGCACACATCCTCCATAATGTAAATACTAGGTATTTAGAGTGTATCTTTAATTTATCTGTTCATACGAGATACTGTAATTTTTGTAAATTTTATAATATCGCACATTTTACTTTTTAAACTACTTTCATAGTATAACATTTGATATGCATAGATATTTTGCTTTCAACGGTTTATACTTGTTATATTATTAGAGAGAGAGAGAGAGAGAGAGAGAGAGAGAGAGAGAGAGAGAGAGAGATTCCGGTTATAGGATGTTCATACTCTGACTCACATCATCATGAGTCTGAACATAACGGATTATTCTGGACCAATGTGAGCCAGGGTAGACGTTTGGACCAATCACAGAGCAGTGCGCTGGCTCGTCATCTACGCTAAGGAAGCAGTGTAGCTAGCCTGGCAGCTAGCTGCAGACGTACTGTTATTTATTCCTGATCTGTGACATAATTTACATACTGATTTGTGGATTATTTAGCGATCGTCCAACGCTCCACCGGGGGTCTATAGGAAGCCAAGGTTGGTTTTGTGTTGCGTTAAAGGGTGATTAAGTTAGCTTCATGGGAAAGGGCGTAGTGACACTGATAGCCCTGAGCGCAGCAAACGACATAGCCACCGAGCTAACAGAGTCTATAAAGCTCTCCTAACAGTTGTTCACATTGGTCATTTGTTTACGTAAGGTTTTATCTATATATACATATATATTAATCCAATATATTGATGAACAATTATATTAATGTGGTTATTCAACATTGTTTCACTTTTTCTGTTATTGTTGTCGAAATATTTTATTGCCCCCCCCGATTTCTTTAATATTGTAATGATGTACATAATATTTATTGATAATATATGTAATTATAATATGATATATTATTTATTTAATATATTACATATTGTTTTATATCCACACACAACCCGCAGAATACTTAATCAACATTGTTGCACATTTCCTTTTATTGTTATTGAATTATATTTTATTTCCCCTCGAATCCTTTAATATTTTAATGATATATATAATATTTATAGATAATATATGCAATAATAATATGATCTATTATTTATTTACTATATTTAATATTGTTTTCTATTTGTTTTCTCTGCTCCAGATGCAGTTCATGCTTCTGTTCAGCCGGCAGGGGAAGCTGCGGCTGCAGAAGTGGTATGTCCCTCTCTCCGACAAGGAGAGGAAGAAGATCTCTAGGGACCTGGTCCAGACCATCCTGGCCAGGAAGCCCAAGATGTGCAGCTTCCTCGAGTGGCGGGACCTCAAGATCGTCTACAAGAGGTAAGTAAGAACCACTGTGAGGACGCAGGAGATGTATCTGGGGAGAATATGAAAGAACGTCATGCAGCACATGTGCTCCATGAAGTCGTTTCAACTTCAATCTACAGCTGTCATACTTTCCATAAACCATTTAGCTTTTGGTGTCAGAAAGATGAGTTGGGGCTCCATCATCTATTCTAGGTAAATGTTCTGCATTTATACAGCGCTTTTCTAACCAGTGGCCACTCAAAGCACTTTATAATATTGCCTAAAAATAACCCATTCATACCCTCATTCACACAACCATGCGAGGCGACAGCCAGCTCGTCAAGAGCAGTCAGGGTGAGGCGTCTTGCTCAGGGACCACTCGATACTCTAGGAGGAGCCGGGGATCGAACTAGCACTAGGTCATCAGCCAATCTGCTCTACCTCCTGAGCCACATACCGCCATGCTGTCTAAAGAAAATAAGTGTTGGTCACAGAAGCGATAATAAACGCCCCCCTCCCTGTGTCTCTGTGTGGTAGACACCCTAGCAGCCTGTATAGCGATCCTAGCTTGTATCTCTGTTGTGTTGTAGATATGCTAGTCTGTACTTCTGCTGCGCCGTTGAGGACCAAGACAACGAGCTGATCACCCTGGAGATCATCCACAGATACGTGGAGCTGCTCGACAAATACTTTGGCAGTGTGAGTACCAGGCAACGCTTTGAGGATGATCGCACGTTCTTCTCCTCAGTCCAGTTGAACCTATACTGTTAGATTATGTTGGGATGTGAGTTCATGTGTCAAAAAAAAGACACAATCATAATGTGTTTAAAGGGGACATATTATACCACCAGGTGTGAGTGTGATTAGCCTTACAAGCCGTTTCGAAAATCTGCCCAATGTGAGATCAGTCTACCAGCCTACCCAGTGGACTGAAGTAAACTTTGCTCATGTAGTATCCAGCAGAGATCTAGGTGGACACGCCCACTAGTGATGTCATATGGGGCAGATTTTTGGAAATGGCTTCTAAGGCTAATCACACTCACACCTGGTGGTATAATATGTCCCCTTTAATATATTGTGTCTTTATATTATTTTTTTAATGATATAAAGACACATTCCTAATTAAATATGACTGATCGTCATCATCAAAGCTTACATTAGAGATGAGCGATGAATAGTACTTAGCATTGCGTAGCATCTTATCCTAGTTATCGAGCTGTCTGCTAAATGCCCTAAATGTAAACGTAGATGTGTAACGTGTGGGTGTGTGGTTCAACAGGTGTGTGAGCTGGACATCATCTTTAACTTTGAGAAGGCCTACTTCATCCTGGATGAGTTCCTGCTGGGCGGAGAGGCCCAGGAGACCTCCAAGAAGAACGTGTTGAAGGCCATCGAGCAGGCCGACCTACTGCAGGAGGTGGGGACTAGGCTCAGCCTATCGTATGATGTTAAGACTGGGCTCAGCCTATCGTATGAGGTTAGGACTGGGCTCAGCCTATCGTATGATGTTAGGACTGGGCTCAGCCTATCGTATGAGGTTAGGACCGGGCTCAGCCTATCGTATGAGGTTAGGACCGGGCTCAGCCTATCGTATGAGGTTAGGACAGGTTCTATGGGTTATCTTGGGGTAATCATACTTTTCATTACAACTTGCTTGTTGAATTTGTAGTGTTTATTGTTGCTTATCTCCGAGCCTTCCTAACGGGGCTGTAGGGTAGGTGACAGAACGGTTAGGGGAACACGTAGCCAGGTCACAGCCAGTGGAGGTTTCAGCGTCAGTGTCGCCCATTCCCGTAACCATTGACCAACGCGCAACCCAAAACCATCCCTCTGTTAACCACTTCCTCCGTTTCCTGTCACAGGAGGCCGAGGCTCCACGCAGCGTCCTGGAGGAGATTGGCCTCACATAGACCCAGGTCCACGCCCATCCACCCCCTGGCCTGTGTTAGTGGTCTAGTGTTGTTGTTCTCGTTTGCTTGTCGTCTTTGCTGTTTTTTCGTCATGTTGTGCCAACTGGTATTATCACCCTCGCCTGCGTACCGAATCCCCCCCCCCCCCCCCCCCCCCATGTCTCAGAAACACATCCCCCCTGTATGTTCCAGCCGATATCCATGGAAACGCCCGGGAATACTAATGTAGCAAGACATTCACCACACACCCACAGTGTAGTATTACGTCCTGTTCAGTCTTTGTTACATGTGGTGTTGTTAAATCTCTATTTATGGTTGGTTCCGCAACAACTACTGCTTTGAGAATCATTTGCATTGGATGTAGATGAAAATATGATGAGTCTCCCTGCATTCCCAATGACTTCATGCTTGAACACAGAACGCTCGCCTTTGCTGTATTTCGTATTGTCGAAGTGAATGAGCAATCACATTCCCATTTCCTGTCCAATCAATGTTCCCCGTCTGTCCTCGCTTTGTTTACTTTCCTTATGCTGAAAAACAACCTTTGAGAGTAGCATCGGCACGTGAAAAATTTAGACAGTATTCATGTATCCTCGGCTAATTCACATGTTAAAATGACCAAAGAACACTGTGCTAACATTAGTCAAGTTAGGAAATTAAAGCATTTAAAAAAAAAAACTGAATCTAATGATTGATTTTCTAACTCTTAACATCAGTTTACAGCGCCGTGGGCCCATTCTAAGTATTTAGTTTACTTACTATAGGTTGCATGTTTTTTTAATCCACGTTACAGGATGCAGCAGACCTACGCTTTAACGATATCAAACGCTAATCCTATTTTATGCGGTTAGCAGGTGCACTTTTAACAAGTTCAGTTTTTTTATTGCAGTCATTCATGGATTGATTCATTTGCGATAATTATGCTTTTTATTAATTTATTCAACACTGCCGGTGCATTTTCTTCTGAAAATTAACAATAAATGTATCCCAAAACAAAAGCCTGCTTTCAAAAAAAAATTATTCACTAAATGCTATGTAATCTAGCACTAGCTCTGTCAATCCTCTTTACTAAAAAAACATAATTATGTACAGAAGGAGCCATCAGAGCTGTGGTTTTACATCGATAACGTCCTCATCTTCCTCCTGTTGGCATGGCAGCTCAGGGGGAACAGACTGCGACTCGGCCGTATTCTGAGGTTCAACACAAGGGTCAGAGCTCAGCCCAGCGGACAACACCTCCGGGACACCGTCCCCGGTGTTTGTGGGAGACGTCTCTTCCTTGATCTCCACGTCCGGCTCGTCTTGGCTCTCCGACTCCCCGGAGGAACTGATCACCTCGGCCGACCGGCTCCTCTTCTTCTTGAGTTTCTTTTTGTTCTTCTTCTTGCTCTTTTTGGAGCGTTTATGGCGATGGTGCGAGGGGTTGGCGTCATCTGCGCTCCCGTCCCTCCCCTCTCCGTCCTCGTGGTTCTGTTTCTCTGGGCTCCGACGGGCGCTCCTCTCTCGTTTCGGCCTCCTCTCCCCGTCTTTGCCGCCGCTCTGCGAGTACCCGTTTGGGCTTCCGTCCGGAGACCTGTCTCGCTCTCTACTCCTGTCTCGCTCTCTACTCCTGTGGCTGTCTCGCTCTCGATCCCGTTCCCCGCTCCTGTTCCCGAGTCTGTCCCTCTCTCGGGCGCCGCTTCGGCTCCTCCTCCTCTCCCTGCTCTGGCTCCTCCTCTCCCTGCTCTGGCTCCTCCTCCTCCTCTCCCTGCTCTGGCTCCTCCTCCTCCTCCTCTCACTGCCCCGCCTCCCCGTGCCGGAGCGCTCCGACCGCGGCGGGCTCCTGCTGCCGTGGCGATGGTTCCGCCAGGACCGCTCACTCCTCCGCTCCGAGCCCCACCCCCCTCGGCGGGAGCCCTCCCCCGTTCGGTCGGGGGATAGGTCGCGGTCCGCCTCCCAGAACTCGTCGCCCGGGTTACGGAACACGTGCAGGAAGTTGCAGTGCTTCCCCTTCGGACACTTGAGCTTGTTGAAGAGCCCTGAGAGGAAACGCACAAAAACATGACACTTGAATTAGAATTGGCTTTTACAACCACAGAATCGCCCGTACAACACAAAACACAGGCTGCGCTCGCAGCCTTTCTGCCAAACACATGACATGTCCTAAATATCTGATTCTTCATTCTCCTCGAGGTGAAAATAAAGAATAGCATCACGGCATATTCACAGTTACCCGAATATGAAATGCCGGCCTCTACGGCGCTTGTGCCTTTAAAATCATCCTGTTTGTCGTTTTGAATCATCGAGATCCCCGAGGCTCACCGCAGATAGCGTTCTTCCAGCGTGTGACGGGGCACAGCTCACAGGTGAGCTGTTTGCCCGCGTAGTACCTCCCGTTGAACTTCTGGTAGGCCTCCATGCACTGTTCCTCCCTGGACCCACCACAGACAGAAGACGCACACGTGAGGGAATGCTTTCCCAACCAAATAAAGAATAGGGTTTCTGGTTTGACTGGTCTTACGTGCTGAATTGGACGTAAACGTTTCCTCTTAAATGTGGTTCAAAGTTACAGCTGACCTACAAGAAAAAAAGATGCACAAATTAAAAGACAGACAGAAACCGTCCTCTCGATTGTGCATTCTTTGGCCCTCAAATAACAAAGTTTACAGGAAAGAATTACATAAACTGTAAAATAGGATCATGGCATCCACAGCGACATACAAGTGAGACAGAACAATCAAAGCACAATCCAAATGGGGGTCACCCAAAGAAAAGGACAGACTAACGAAAGATATCAGAACAATCGATGGTGGCGTCACCCAGAACATTGGTTCAAAAAAACCAACCAACGGCCAATCAAAATGGGGGAATCCAGGGGCTGCCCCTGGATTCCCCCATTTTGACAGCCAATCAAAATGAAAAAACAAAGCCAACCAACGGCCAATCAAAATGGGGGAATCCAGGGGCTGCCCCTGGATTCCCCCATTTTGATTGGCCGTTGGTTGGCTTTGTTTTTTCATTTTGATTGGCTGTTGGTTGGCTCTGATTGTTCTGAACGGCTTGTCCTGATTTGTTGTATCTAACCGAACCCCCGCACCTTGAACTGCACCACACGTCCGAGGCTCTGGAACTCGGGCAGCACGTCGTGGTAGAACTCCAGGAAGTGGTCGTGCAGGTCCTCCTCGCTGTGCTCCAGAGAGGCGTCCGTGTCGTAGTCGTCGCGGTGACACTGGTCCATGCCGTACGTCACGAACATCCCCCGGATCATCAGGGTGGAGCTGGACGGGGGGTGGGCGTGCCGCCGCGAGCACCTGGGTCCACGTAGTACAGAACAATAACATGATTATAATCACAAGGCCTTACAAACACACAGTGTAGAGCAACACAACCACACAGGGTTGTCAATCTCAAGGCCTTACAAACACAATACCATTTTTTCCTTGCCGATACCGATTCCTGAAGTTGAGTATCGGTCGATAGCGAATATATACCGATACAGCGTCTAGCATTGGAACTACTAATGCTAGACTAATGCACTTGTCTTATTGAACGGTTCTATTACGATGAGTAATGTATAGTCGGTTCGCTTGCTGTCTGCATTTTATTTTCCAGAACTAGACAATTCACATTGACAATCTATAATTATATATAATACAATTGTATTCTTGTAGTTAAGCGTCCATGCATCCATGTTACTGCATTTTAGGCAGTATCGAAGGACTTTCCGATACTGGTACCGATCGGTATCGGAACGACTCTAAACTGAATGTTTAAAGGGCGTCCTCGTGACAGCACGACGTACCTGTCTCCGAATCGACACGCTCCCGTCTTGAGGAAGAAGGGACAGTTCTGCCCGTCGCGCTCGGTTCCGTAGTTCTCAGAGTTCTCTGCCTTGGGGGCCTCGGGGTTCCTCCACTGAACCGGTTTACTGAGCTAGAGAACACAAGCAGTCCACCGGAGACAGAGCGTGGGTCTACAAGCAGCGACCACGGTTGTATTCACTGCCAATTCGCTTACGACACGGTCAGCCATGACTGGCTTAGACACCAAAAAAACTTGTAAGGACGTTGGATAGGAACATGCAAATACCTGACTCTCTGCTTGGTCCAACATTTTCTGAACAGCCTCCTACAAATGGTGCAAACACATGCTTTGTGAAAAATGTGTAGCAGGCAGGCAACCACGCATGTCTGTTTCCAGCAGGTTAAGATGATATTTACCAGAGGGGAAACAAGCTACATTCCCAGCAGGGCAGTTCAACAATATCATAGACGTTTCGATGTTACACAAAAACACACGTAAAAGATACATCCTTGTCTTGAGGGATGAAGTTGCCAGGTAAGGTTGGTTCTCATTGTGTGCATCTTAGTCAAGGAACAGGATGAATTATTTGGGCCAATCATATTACATATAATGCAAGAAAACATTGAAAATTGATATCTTCTTCAGAAATAAAAAACATCATAGCTGATTCTCTATACATATGATGAGGTCCATTACAAGACCGTAATCAATTATTTTACCACATCAGACTACCACGCGACTTGCTAAATTAAGAGCTATTAGCCAAAGGGGGCATTGGGACACATTTGGCTTAAGGCTAAAAGGTTAAACCTTCCATACCTAAACTCTCCTAGGAGATGGCAGTTCAGAAGCTCTGTATAAAACACATGAACAGGCTTTTCTGCAAAAAGATGTGATTTTCCTCCAAAGGTTTAACCTTGTAGTCGTAGGATATATATACAACTGTTTTTATCCTCCAGGTGACCGCTTCACCTCTCTGTTCTTCTTCTCCTCCTCCTCCTTTTTCTGCTGGGAGTCCCACTCCTCCTTTATTCTCCGCTGTAAACGGGGACGTCAACACACATGGGACGGAGGCCAGCTTTCACAGGCACATTGTACGTTGTGGAACAATACTATGAAATATACGGTATGCACAGACGGACCAGCAGCCGTTATATGAATGATGAGGCAATCAACTGCATTGATTTTAATTGACAGCGATGATGAGAAATTAGCTGAAATTATGCGTACGTGACAGCGTATTTGTGTTGACGTGTACTGGTGTCTATACAGTACACTTAGTCCACTATTTCTTTCTGGCTGTATTGTTTAGTTTAAGCATTATGGATTTCCTAAAGAATCATACACCAGGACCCCTTGTCGATGAACACGTTCTGGACATTACCTCTTCGTCCTCTTGTCTCTTCCTCGCGGTCTCCTCTCTCTCGGCCCGGAGTTGGAAGGCCTCCTGAGCAAGCCTCTCTCTCTCCAGCCACTCCTCATGGTGCCGCTGTCTTCAGAGAGAACACAACGAGACACTTCAATCGGCCGAACCGCCCGACAGTCCATGTTGGCATTGATCACCGGACATAAGGACTGCTGAGTCGCCCTACCTCTCCTGGCCAGAAGCT
>NC_136938.1:26965883-27183383 GCF_949987615.1 Pollachius pollachius | reverse complement strand
GCTGTCACGGAGACAGAGAGACAGACAGACACAGACAGACAGACAGAAGGAGCGGAAGTACAGGCGCACATGTGAGGTTTTATATCTAATGTTTTATTTATTTATTGAATGTAGATCACGACCAGCAGCGTGAAAAACCGTCATGATGACGTCAGCAGGTTAGAGAAGCCTCACGTTGACCCTCACCATAGAAGAGGGGGTCTGCGGGGGTCTTCCTCTTCAGCAGAAACCGCGCCGAGATGGCCAGGATGAGCACTGTCGTGCATCCAGCAAAGAAGACAGCTTCAATGCTGCCAAAAATCAAATATAATCACATACATCAGTGTGGGTCGGTTAATTTCCCTCCATACTTTTCGATCATCAGCGAAGAAATCAATTATTGTAAATGGTGAGACATACTAATTTTGAACAAACTACCATTCACCTTACCTCTTATTGCACATGAGTGAGTTAAAGAGGAAGGAGATGGGGATGGACATCAGCGACAGGAGGAACACGCCCGACCCGGCAGACACGTACATCGCAGCGGCCGTATTTGATCCAAGTCTATAGTTCCAGATATCTGGTTCAGTCAGAATAATAGATCCCTATAGATCCCTTTCACAATGAACACATTAAACTAAGTTCTTCAAGTGGTTTCGCGCACTATTCAAGTAAGGGGTTTGATAACTTGGTGCTTTGCGCGCCTGCCCGTCTTCTCTGTCTGTCTGTTCCTCCCTCCCTCCCTCCCTCCCTCTCTCCTTCTCTCTCTCTCTCTCTCTCTCTCTCTCTCTCTCTCTCTCTCTCTCTTTCTCTCTCTCTCTCTCTCTCTCTCTCTCTCTCTCTCATCACTAAGTGGAGTCACTTAGAAAAGTTACAAAGTTCTTTCAAGGTGAAAGGAAATCTGAAGAAGGATGAATCGAGCGAATTATGTCCAAGTGGTACAATGTGGAAAAAAATAAGAATTACTATATATATATTTCTTTTTACCGTTTAATGCATCCGCAGTCTACTTCAAGTCTACTTCAGTGCATGATGTGGCTCAGCCCACACTCTCCTCCCTCCACTAGCCGGCGACACCTCCTGCAGGAGGATGACCAACGAAGGAGCGCAGCGCGTGTGCGTCACACTGGGAGGAGCGCGCAGCAAGCTGGTAAACACACCAACGATGCTGCAACTGGAGACCACCTAAACACGGGTGATATGCGCGTTTCACTTCAGTCTTCGCTCTTCACTTGATCACCGATTACACACACCGGCCGTCGGGCGGTGCAGGATGGCGACAGGCGGCGGTGCGCCCGCTGCGCCTCACCTTGAAGGGCATGCGTCCAATTACGCACAGCCTGGCGCGGCCATGAACGCGGCGGCGGCGGTGGCGGCGGCGAATTCCGCCGCGTCTGCCGCTGTGCACCCCGCTCCCCCTGCAGCCGCAGCGGCCGCAGCGGGGGGCCTCCACCGGGAGCCCATGTACAACTGGCAGGCCACCAAGAGCTCCCTGAAGGAGCGCTTCGCCTTCCTGTTCAATAACGAGCTGCTGAGTGACGTGAGGTTCGTAGTCGGTAAGGGCAGGCAGGCCCAGAGGATCCCGGCGCATAAGTTCGTCCTGGCCGCCGGCAGTGCTGTGTTCGATGCCATGTTCAACGGCGGGATGGCCACCACGTCTGCGGAGATAGAGCTGCCTGATGTGGAGCCTGCAGCGTTTCTGTCGCTGCTCAGGTAGGCCCTGTTTATTTACTGCAACGTTGGTTCATAAATCAACACAGACAGACAGACACAGACAGAAAGAGAGAGGAAGCATACAGATAGACAGATAGACAGACAGAGACATGTACAGTAACCACAAGGGGGCTCAGCCTATTTATAGTCTTAAAACAGGCCGACTGGACAGTTTATTACTGCAACGTTGGTTCATAAATCAACATTCACTCAAGGATGATTCACCCTGTTCGCCTGAAGGGATTTCTTTTGTAAAATGATGATGCTGGATGTCCTGTCTCGTGGTTCGTCCAGGTTTCTGTACTCTGACGAGATCCACATCGGGCCGGAGACGGTGATGACCACGCTGTACACGGCGAAGAAGTACGCAGTGCCAGCCCTGGAGGGGCACTGCGTGGAGTTCCTCACTAAGCACCTCCGGGCGGACAACGCCTTCATGCTGCTCACCCAGGTGGGTTTTCCTTCAGAACACCGTCTCTCCTCCGTCTGTCGGGCCAGATATAGTCTGGGTATTTATAAATATTATGTGGGTGAGGAGATGAGGAGGATAGAGAAAATGCATTCTTCATTTCAGGAGCAGGATCTCAGCATTAAACGGCTTTAGTGATGGGATGCAAGCCCTCTCACACGTCTATCACATGATGGAGTCCCATAGGACAACATGGGGGTTATATTGATGTATAGTGCGTGTACCTTCTGTATATTTTGGCTTGGATATAGGTATATATTATTGGTTGGTATACATGTATATGCAGGTAAGATATGAGTAGTGTAGTGAATTTCATACACAAAACCTCGAAGTTGTCAACATTCAGAATTACTGTATGAATCTTTTGAAATGCTAGAACAAATGTACATTTAGTGGCCCATTCAATCCAGGGGCGCCCCGGTGGTTCACCGGTCAGAGAGCGTACCATTAAGGCCTAGTCCTGATCGCAGCGACCCGGATTCGGTTCCTGCCCATGTTCCTTTGCTGAATGTCTTCCACTCTAACCCAGACCTTCCTGTCCATCTCACTCTACAATAAAATGGATACATTCTTAAGAAACAAATCATTAAAAAAAAAGAATTCAAGCCTCTGGAAAGTCCATCACCCTTAACCCTTAATGTGTAATTCCGGCGAAAATTGCTTTGTTTTGGCATGTAAGTCTTTGTTTCGGCATGTAAGCCCATCAAATACGCCCTCCAGATACTTTTTTCATTGAAAATCGAGTATAGAGTTTGCCCGGCGCAATGCTTGGCTTCTATGTTATTGGCTAGGGGCACACATTTTTTGACCACTAATATAGCTCCAAATAGCACCAAACCTCTGCAGTAGCATGATTAGGGTCCCTACACAGAAAAAGAAGCATCAACAACTTAGTTAGAGGAGCGGAAGTTTATTATAAAATACTGTTTTCCAAGTCTGTGCCTTACCGGTAGGTCCAAGTTTCCAGGAAGTCCAGACAAGTCGATTACCGGACACCGTAAATAATATAATAGAGGCGCCAGCAAACTTAACTTAACAATCTCCCCTCTTGATACTTGGCCGTTTTAAATGATTTTGCCTCACTGTATCTGATGTTTCTCTTCCCAGGCCAGGCTGTTCGACGAGCCACAGCTCGCCAGCCTCTGCCTGGACACCATCGACAAGAGCACCGCGGACGCCATCAACGCAGAGGGGTTCACGGACATCGACCTAGGTAGGTCCGAGGTCCCCACCCTGACCCTAAACACTCCCCTGTTAAAGCCTGACTCGCTTCCCCATCATAAACACGTCCACAGAGTAAACACGGAAAAGGAGTCACCCAGAGTGTTTGTTCCTCAAAATGGATTCCTAGACAATCTGATGGTCTGGATTCACCAACAAATGTCCGCCCCCGCTCGACCAATATGAGAGAGAGAGAGAGAGAGAGAGAGAGAGAGAGAGAGAGAGAGAGAGAGAGAGAGAGACTCCTGTGTGTCTCTGTCTCTATGACAGCAGTGTGTCTTTCTACTGACTGACTGACTGACTCCCAGACGATAACGATGCTGTGTATGTTTGTGGACTGAGTGACTGACTGACTTGTGACGATAACGACTCGGTGTGTGTTTGTGCGTGGCGGTGCAGACACGCTGTGTGTGTGTTGACTGACTGACTCCCAGACGATGACGACGCTGTGTGTGTGTGTGTGTTGACTGACTGACTTGTGTCGATAACGACGTGTGTGTGTGTGTGTGTGTGTGTGTGTGTGTGTGTGTGTGTGTGTGTGTGTGTGTGTGTGGCGGTGCAGACACGCTGTGTGCGGTGCTGGAGCGGGACACGCTGGGCATCAGGGAGAGCCGTCTGTTCGGGGCGGTCGTGCGCTGGGCCGAGGCAGAGTGCTTCAGGCAGCAGCTGCCGATCACTGCGGAGAACAAGCAGAAGGTTTTGGGCAAGGCCCTTACCCTCATCCGCTTCCCGCTCATGACCGTGGAGGAGTTCGCGGCAGGTAAATAAATGCACATTATGTTTCATTGCATTTTTCTGTGACATTAACACCATCATGTCGCTCACTAGTCTGTTGATTGTGTGAATCAGCAATTCATCTCGCAAATCCAACCAGAGGAACGACACCAAACACTGCAATGGCTCTTTCTGGTTCAAACCGGTGCAACGTGATGCTATTCTGCCCTAGCTGACGTGGCACAGTTATGTGACCCCCCTCAGCTATCTGGTCCAAATGAATCAGAAACAGCTATTGCAGCGATCTCCTTGTTTAACTTTGGAGCCCGACTGATACTGGATTTTAGGAGCCGATAACGATACCGGAGTAAAAAAGGGCCGATATCGATTTATCGGCCGATATGTTAAATATCGACACCGTTTCATATCGGCAAACATCGTTGATAGGCCATTATCGGCCGATAAAAATCGACCAGCCGATATATCGGTCGGACTCTAGTTGAATGGTTTCCGCCTTCGGTTGGATTGTTGTAGAGCAGTATTTCTTTTCTGATTGAATGATTTGTATGTATGAAGATCTTTGTTTTGTATTTGATAAACCTGATCTGTCCAAAACACTACACCGGTAGAAACCAGTTATATATTTTTCCTTGTGCAACAGGGCCTGCCCAGTCTGGAATATTGTTCGATCGGGAGGTGGTAAATCTGTTTCTCCACTTTACAGTAAACCCCAAACCGCGGGTTGAGTACAATGACAGGCCCCGCTGCAGTCTCAGGGGAAAGGAGTGCAGTATTAGTAGATTCCAGCAGGTTGAGAGTCGATGGGGCTACAGTGGGACCAGCGACCGCATTAGGTGAGACCCAGGCCCCAGGAAGCCTCCACCAGGGGCACATTGGATGTATTTGAGACCTAAAGGTTTCAAATTTAATCTCAGCAGATATTTACACGAATGATGTCTGTAATGTGGACATGGTATTATCGGAAGTTTCATTTGGTCTATTGTAATGAACACGTCAAATGTGGTGTATTCAACAAAATTCCAATCCATTTATGAACGTGAATAAAAAAATACTAACGCATGAATTTAAATTTCTCTCTCCAGATTTAATGTCAATAGAAGAATATCAGTAGTTGGGTTTGGCTTATACGGTTCAATACACGGACCCAACGACTACCAGGTCAACATTCAGGTAAATCTCCACATGACTACCACACACCGAGAAGAAAGACACCCGCACCCCCACAACAACAACAGCAGCAGCAACACACGCCCTTCCATCCCTTCTCCACAGACTCATTTAGCTTTCCTTTCCAGATCATCGAGAGTGATAAGAGCCAGACGCTGGGCCAGAACGACACGGGCTTCAGCTGCGACGGCACAGCCAGCACCTTCAGGGTCATGTTCAAGGAGCCCGTGGAGATCCTGCCCAACGTCAGCTACACCGCCTGCGCTACACTGAAGGTGGGTGAACGCCCGCCTGGTGCCCTCCCCCATCCATGATGAGGATGGAGGATCAGGAACTTGTTGAATGTTCCTCCTAAAATGTTAGCAGTGTCGTAATTAATTTCATGAAGTGTTTAAGTCCGGCCAATGGGATCATCCAATCAGGTGCGGAAATGGATACGATCATTGTTAATAATAAAAGTTAGCTTTATTTCGAATGCCTTTTTTAAGAAAGGTACTTCATTTACTTTAGCGTAAACGTCCTTATTCAGAGTTTACGTCAATGCTATGGAATTCTGTGACGACCCCCCCCCAGGGTCCGGACTCCCACTACGGTACCAAAGGTCTGAAGAAGGTGAGCCAGGAGTCGGGGCCCGGCCCCAAAACCACCTTCTTCTTCTTCAGCTCGCCAGGCAACAACAACGGTACCTCGGTAGAGGACGGCCAGATCCCCGAGATCATCTACTACATCTGAGGTCTTCCAGGGGGCCGGCCCCCCCCACCAGGGCAGGGTAGGGGGAGCCCACCGAGGGGCCTCTGCACAGGGGCAGACAGACAGACCGTGGCTCTCCACACCCATGCGGACGGTTCCAGAGTGGTGTGTTTCTACTTGTGGATGGGATGCTATGTCTAACTGTAGTGTTTCTCCCCAATCATCTTCTTTTGATTGTATTTTTTTTGGTCGATGTATGTTCATTGTTCAGTTTTTTACATCATGCAAAACTAGTCACAGAAACACGGGATTAATGAGTGACGAGGTTTAATTTGCTTTAGTTTAAGGGCCAGTGGGAATTTGCAGGTGATCAATACTTTGGTTTGAGGTTGGAGGTGAAATTGATTGTATGCTGTAGACTTGTCCTTATTATTCAAAGGCACGACCAGACAGCCAAGGTACATGTGTAGTTTATCTCTTTAAATCCTCATATACACTCAACATTGCCTTGTCTTATTCTTTTGGATCGTCTTTGCAGACCAGCTCAGAAGCTCTGTAGACACGTTTTCTTTTTTTACATGTGCACCAGCAGCATCACTCATTCAGCTGTAGTTTAAGTGTTTTTTAGTCCAACGATGCGGCTCAATGTGTATATACTGGTACGAGATTGCTTGTGGTACAAACTAATTTATGATGCCATATTGTTTTCTAAGCACTTAAAATGTAATAAAACCATCTTTGACACTTTATTTTTGCAACGAGCAATATTTTTTATCAAATTTAAACAAAACCGAGTTTAGTTTTCCCTAAATAATGCTGTAGAACAGGATGCATATTCTTGTCACTAGGTGGCGCCATAAGATCGACAAGATAAGCACCATATCAATGGTGCACTATATTTGTCAACTACTTTCTAGCGTAGACCTTACTAGTACTTTAGAGACTTTTTTGCAAAAAAAAATGCAATTTTTTTTATGTTTAGACACAGTATAAATATTACCTACGCATAAAAAACTCCAGATGTGCACAACTTATTTTGCACATTACCACACTGGCCTGAATGTTGAGTACAATAGTTTAATAGGGCTGGTTGATCTTGAATTCATTCCCAGGGTAATGTAGATATGAATAGATCATGATACCGTCTCATGTAAATTATCTGGTCAATAAATTGACAGGAAATTGTTAGATTAACAAATAAATTCATGGAATATTTTATTAACAATGATCTCAGTAAACTTGAAAACAGGATTTCAAATGAGCCCCAAAACCATAATAAATATGTTTTATTTTCTTTCCCATATTTCCAAAAACATGTCTAATATCCCATATATTTTGCAAGAATTGTTTTTAAATTCCAAGGAGCAGAGTCAGTATGGAGGGCCAGGGGTGACCATCACTCGAAGGAGATCTCCTCATCGTTCGTCACTGTGCCATCGTCGTCGTCGTCATCCCGCACCCCTGGCCCCGGGTCGTTCAGTATAGCCTCAAGCTCTGGGTCGTAGAAATCTTTATCAGAGTCCTCCGTCGCTGGTTCCGAATGTTTCAGCTCCTCTGAGGAACCCGAGTCCGTCTTCGGGTCTGCGTCTGTGTGAGGTTCCTCTGTGGGTCTCTGGTCCGTCATCGGGTCTACCTCCGGACGAGGTTCCTCTCTAGGTTCCTCTGTGGGTCCCTGGACGGTGACGGCCTCCGAGGAGGTGGGGCTACTGAGATCAGCGCTCAAGTCCTCCACCGGCACCACCATCTCTCTCTTGGGGAGGAGGAAATCCAGCGGGGCGAGGATGGTGTTCTCGTCCATACAGCCCAGGCTGCCGTACTTGTGGACCTGGGTCGGGGGAACGCCTGGAGGACGGGGAAACGGTCATGCTTAATGAAGAGAACTCCAGAAGAAATACCAACACTTACCAGAGTTATGCTTTTCAAAATGGTCTTTACAGTGTCAAAGTGAATGATATTTAAGTTGCCTTTCCTTAGAATAACATAAAAGGACATCCCACGGTTTGAATTAGACGGCTCTTGATTCAGAATGGATACCCTCAAAATGTATTTTCCCAAATGTTGACGTTTGTTGATGTATGAAAACGTGATTTATGTGTGACAAGGTTCTAAGGGCCGGTTGGAATTTGATCAATACGGTTTTAAGTTGATTGTATACTGTGAACTGTGAAGCTCCATGTGTATTTTATCTCTTTAAATCCTCACATACACTCAACATTGCCTTGTCTAATTCTTTTGGATCGTCTTTGCAGACAAGACGGGAAAATAAATCTTATAACCCTCCCCGTGGTATTTACCCAGTATCAGGGCCAGCTGGGCGGGGGGGAAGAGGACCTGCAGGCAGCGGTTGAGGAAGGGCACCAGGTCTTCTGCATACGCACAGCAGAACTGAATGAACAGCTCCTTCTCCCGGACGCTGAAGGCCGTCTCCTCAGCCCGGTGGAACACCAGGATCAGCTTGGTCACCTGGGGGGGGGGGGGGAGGGAGAGAGGGGTAAATGTGTAATGTGTAAATGTACAGTAAATGTGATTTCAGTCTACATAACAACAAAGAACTGATTGCGCACAGTTGGAAGGAATTAAAAAAACACAGACACATAACATCAATAATCAATCATTTCTAAAGGAAAAAAAAAAGGCTGAACATAAGCCGACAAACCAAGAACAACATCTAGGTGGATGTGTTTTTGTTTATGTCACAAACAACCCAGCATTAAACCTATTGTAGCTTTGTGTTTTTTGTAAAATCCAAAGTGGGAGTCCTTGTCGTTACCTTCATCAGGGCGTCCTCCAGGTAGAGGCCGACGTCCTGGGCCAGCCCGATGGGGCAGCACAGCCGCAGGTCGTTGAAGGCCGTCAGGATGTGGTTCAGGAAGCACGCCAGGGGCTGGAAGTCCAGCAGGGACATGGGGGGCTGCAGGGTGCCGGGCTGGGTGCTGGGGGCCACGGCCGGGATGGTGCCCCCCAGCATGGAGGGCAGCGATATCAGGGTGTAGTGGTTCATGTCCTCCTGGAACTTGTCCGCCGCCTCCTGCACGGCCTGGTGGAAGGTCTCCCCGGCCACCCTCTGGAACATGGGCGCCAGCTGCCCGCGGAAGTCCGCCCCCACCCTGCTGAAGGAGAGGCCAAAGTACATGCACTGTCCCAGCAGGGACTCCAGCCGGCTGCCCACGCCGCGCTGGAGGTCCCGGTCCAGGGTCTCCAGGAACTCGGCCACCTTCTGCACCACCCAGCCGTGGAAGATGGCGCCCTCGTTGACCGCCTGGCCCCCGGGGGCCAGCAGGGGGTCCTCGTCGCTGAAGATGGCCCGGTACTGGGTGATGATGTCGAAGAGGTGCACGCGGCAGGCCTCGATGGTCTTGGTGATGTGGAAGTAGGGGTCGTCGGCGGGGATGGCGCCGGTGATGGAGTGCAGCCAGGTGCCGCGCGCCTGGAGGAACTTGACGCGGAGCTCCGCCTCCGTGAACACGTCCATCCTGCGGAGGTAGCCGATGACCCGGAGGCAGACGGGCAGCTGGGAGTTGCTGCGCAGCTGCTGCAGGAGCTGGTTCAGCATGAGCTGGGACGACTGGCGGACCTCGTGGACGATGCCCTGGGGACAGACACCGGGTAAGAGGGGCGAGGTACATTAGGGATGCTCCTATTTATCGGCCCGACATCGAATCAGCCGATACCCCATAGATATACAGACATTCACCGATGGCAGTGGCCAGTGTTAATCTGTTATATTTAGACTTAGGGCCTTTAGCAGATGCTTTTATCCAAAGCCACTTACAATAAGTCAGAAGAAATATGTCGGAAGAAAGAGAAATAACAATATATCGCTGTGGGTACAGTAAGGATGTTCACAGAACCAAGTGCCAAGCATTAATAATAGCTAGGTTAATCCATTCCCCATAGACAACAAAGATAGCTCGGATAACACACATAGCTGTTGTGTCGCATACATTTAAAAGAGGGGATTTTTCACCAAAATAATCTTTGTTATATGAAAGAAGCTTACATGTTGATCCCCGAAATATTAAACCTGAGCGGGTTCTTTGGTGATCTGATTCTTGGTGGCCCTAACCTGGATGACTGGCAGAGAGGAGTGCTTCTTCTCCAGCCTCTTGACGTACGCAGCCAGCTCCAGGGCCTCCTCGTAGTAACCGTTTCTGACGCAGGTGTCCATCAGCTGGGGGATCTCCAGGATCTCCAGGATCTCAGTGTGCCGGTTCAGCGTCAGGCTGTTCATTCGTCGGCTGGCCCCGATCTGCTCCGCCTCCTTCATGAACCCCCTGGATGAAGAAAGAAGGATTGAATTTATATAGCGCTTTTCTCTCGCTCAAAGATGCTTGAGCGAGAGCCTCACTCCCTCACTCCCCA
Organism: Pollachius pollachius; assembly: GCF_949987615.1. Taxonomy (NCBI): domain Eukaryota; kingdom Metazoa; phylum Chordata; class Actinopteri; order Gadiformes; family Gadidae; genus Pollachius; species Pollachius pollachius. Next base: position 27,173,044 of record NC_136938.1, on the reverse strand, counting down.
CCACCAATGTGTAGCACCCACTTGGGTGATGCACGGCGGCCAATAAGCGCCAGAATACTCACCACACACCAGCTTGAGGTGGAGAGTGAGTGAATTAATGAGTCAGCCAGGAGGATGATTAGGGGGCCAGATTGAATGAGCCTGGTTGGCCAGTTTTAGCCAGGACACCGGGGAAACCCCTACTCTTTGAAGTTTTTAAGTGCCCTGGGATATCTCATGACCTCAGTGAGTCACTGAAGAAAGGCATGGTATTATATCAACACACAAGTGTCTGAACAAAAAACTCACATACTGTCAAAACTCTTCATGTTATTACTTGTATTGCCTATCATCACTGACCTGCATTTCTCCCCAAAACTCGGCAGCTTGTCCAGGAGCTTGGAGACGCTGCTCTCTATCCTGCCGAAGTCCCTGTAGATCTCCTCGGTGCAGTCGGCCGTGCGGATGAAGGTCTTGTAGTTGGAGAAGGCCAGCTCCCGTGTCTGCTGGAGGATCTGGGCTCTCTCCTCCGACAGCCGGTCGGGCTCACGGTTCAGCTTCTCCACCCCGAAGGAGCTGAGCTCGGACAGGTAGGCGGCGAAGTCCGGGTTGTCCCGCCAGTTGTCCGGGAAGCTGTCTTTGAAGATCGAGGCCAGGATGCTCTCGTCTTCCACGTCCACAGACTCCATCGCCCTCTGCTGTGGTAGTGGAGCCTCTCAGTAAAACGCTTTCTACAGACGCTCACTATAATATTAATTAATTATTTTTGACATGACGGGGTACCTTTCATAAAACACGGGGGATGTTTATGGTTTTTGGAACCCTCAAAGCAGCAGGATGGTTGTTATCTTTCGGTATTCCTCGGATGGATTTATCAGTCACGGAAGTTTTCTTTACTTCCGGGTTTCTTCTTCTTCTTGGTTCTTATTTGCTGTGTGCGGTGCTGCCCCCCACAGGCTCCTAGGAGCCTGTTCAATAAACAACATGGTACTGGGATCTGTCTCCACGTAAACGTCTGCACCACACTCTGCCAACCGAGTCATTTGAGCGTACGTTTGTAAATGTGTACTGTTAAAATGTAGTTGTCCCTTCCTTTCAAAGGTTAGTGCAGTCTCCACCTTGAGAATAAGATATTCAAAATACTAATTGATTCGACAACTGTGTCACGAACTTGGGAAAAGTTTATCAATCCCATTTGCTACAATACCAATAATAGACACAATACTAAAATAATTTTGCTTTGAATGGAATAGTCAAACTATTTAATCAAAGCCAGACCTGAATCAGGGTAGTATGAAATAGGAGACAGACTCCATTGTTCACAGCCAGCCACAGAGGCCATTAAATTAATAACCTGTTGACAAACGCAAACATAAACCATTGTTGCTCTTAAAGGATATTAAAGGACAAACATGAATAGGGTCAACCATTATATGATAGTAGATGGCAGTCTAGGCTTCAAACAATATTTAGCTTGGAACTCACAACACTCCAAGGCAATTAAAATGAATGCCAGAGGAACACGTTTTAAAGGTTGAGTCAATTCAAAAAGCACATCAATACAATTAATATTAAAGGGCAACACAATGTGTTCTACAAAAAGTAACAATACAATACAAATACATGTGCAATTGTATAATATAAATATGCATATCAATAGCATATCAATCTGTTTTATCACATTGGATCATTCCAAATCTTAAAATGGCTGTCTAATAATTATTATATGTCTAAAATGGATATAATATGTAACGTGTATATAATATGTATGTCTGAGCCTGTCTGCAGCGATGTCCTTTTTTGGGCATAACCGGAAGTCGTTGACGGCTTGTGTTTAGTTGCTAAGCTGCGGGACGGTGTTGTGTTGTTGTGGTCTCTCCTCCGGCGCACAACACCTATTTACCAACAAGTCAACAACAACAACCGGCTTCCTGCTGAAGAGGTACCACGGATGTACTCCGAGGATCTGGTCGGAGGTGAAGGACCAAACTACAGGAATCTAACTCAAAGTTAGCGAAGAGGCTAATTAGCCTAGCGAGCTAACACGGTAGCCGCTGACAGTGAGCCAAACTCCTCACCAAGGTACAAACTAACAGTCTGTGTAAAGTATATAACCCAAGACAGCGAGGTGGTGGCATGGTGAACATTGAGCTATACGTGTAAATATATATTTATATGGACGGATTAACTTGAGTGTGTGTTGTTTGGCTAACTCTGGCTGATTGACAGTTCATTGATTGACAGTTCATCACTCCACTAAATAATGTGTCGACTGGTTTGTTATATTGTGTTATTAGTTTCTGGTTGTTAGTGAGTGTGAACGTGACGAGCTGGTACTTGTACTGACTGAAGTTGTCTTCTTCTGGTTCTCCTGTAGGTCCACATTCCTCCAGGATGTGAACTGGAGGACTGGATGTTGTTTCCATTAATCCCGATCAGCCAAGACACTAATGAGAGGGGTCACGTTTAATTCACCTTAAAACAAAGACGCAAGCCCCCCCCCCCCCCCCCCCCTGCTGTGGCACCATGGCTGGGGCCCACACCACCAAAACCTCCTGGAGACTGCGTGAGTATACACGCTATACTATATACTATACGATATAACTCTACTACTGAGCTGGGACTTATTGACTATATACCATACTATATAACTACACTGTACTATACTATATAGCTTCTGGTGTGTAAACACTACTCTAGAACTATACTATACTCTACTATATAAATCTAGACTGAGCTGGGATTCTCGAGTGTGTCTGGTTGCTTTGCGATGCGATGAGCTAAAACACGTGTGTGTGTGTGTGTGTGTGTGTGTGTGTGTGTGTGTGTGTGTGTGTGTGTGTGTGTGTGTGTGTGTGTGTGTGTGTGTGTGTGTGTGTGTGTGTGTGTGTGTTCCTGCAGAGGAGTTTGTGGCCCACTCCAGTAATGTGTCGTGCTTGGCTCTGGGGAAGAGCTCAGGCCGTCTGCTGGCTACTGGAGGGGAGGACTGCAAAGTCAACATCTGGGGTGTCAACAAATCAAACTGTATTATGGTAAGGCTACCCTACAGCTGTTTCATTTACATTTCACATTTAGGGCATTTAGCAGACGCTGTCATCCAAAGCGACTTACAATAAGTACATATGTCAGAAAAAAGAGAAACAACAATATATCGCCGTCGCTACAGTAAGGTTGTTCATCGAAACAAGTGTCAAGCATTAACAATCACTAGGTTAACCCATTTCCCGAATCCAAAAAAGATAGCTAGGATAAGATGCTACACAATGCTGAGTGCTATTTGCTAAGTACATTTCGACATTTTCATGCATGTATTATTATATTTTTATATTTTTGAATATGCCTCTTTGTTCTAGTCATGGGTTTGTGTTCCTCTCGTCAGAGTCTCACTGGCCACAACAACCCGGTGGAGTGCATCCAGTTCAACAGTTCAGAGGAGCAGGTGGCGGCCGGCTCCCAGTCAGGATCTCTGCGTGTCTGGGACTTAGAGGCCGCCAAAAGTAAGTCTGTTGTTGTTGTCTGTACCTTACTAAACACTTCTTAATCGATACAATGGCGGCATGTGGCTCAGGAGGTAGAGCAGGATCCCAGATCCTCCTAGCTTGAGTGTCGAGGTGTCCCTGAGCAAGGCGCCTCACCCTGACTGCTCCTGACGAGCTGGCTGTCACCCTGCGCGGCTGACACCGCCGTCGGTGTGTCAATGTGTGCATGAATGGGTGAATGTTAGGCAGTATTGTAAAGCACTTTGAGTGGCCATTGGTAAGAAAAGCTCTATGTAAATGCAGTCCATTTACCATTCATCAAAACGCTCTAAGTCTCTCTATGGCCTTGGGTCTGTGATGGTTGTGTCAGTTGTGTGAAATAATGTTGTTGTGTGATCCCTCTCAGTCCTACGTTCTCTCTCGGGACATAAGGCCAATATCACCAGCCTGGACTTCCATCCGTTTGGGGATTACTTGGCCTCCGGTTCCATGGACACAAACATCAAGGTTTGTGTTAAAGACTGTTCTATTGCGTTAACCCTCTTTTGGCTTCCCCCAGTTAAACCTTTTGTTGTTGTGGTTCTTTCCTCTCAGGTCTGGGATGTGCGAAGAAAGGGGTGTGTCTTCACATATAAGGTAAGACTGTATCCATGGCAACGGGTCCATTGATACACCTGTCATGTCTATTGAAAACATTTTCACTTAAAATGAATTTCACTGTCAGCAGTTTACCTTTTGTATCTATGGTTTGTTTATCTCATCAAGTTGGCTACTAGCCTGCTGCTAAATTGGTCTCTAATTTGCTTGTTGTTTTGGTGAGTGACAGCTGAATAGCTAATTCTACAGATTACTGCGTCGCATGCGTCCAGACACCAACTGTCTTGCGCTGTGTGTCTGAATCCTTATCCAAAGGATGATGTTTAAGTCTGTGTTTTGTAAAAATCATGGCTAGATTCAATAGAAGGTAAACTCTTCAATTTATTGCTGCCTCAGAGCACAAATCTTTTGGAGGCCCACTTATAATCCTCCATCAAATACTCAAATTGTTTCAAACTTCTTCACTCTCTTATACAGAGATTTAATAATACAGACAACAGTATTATTAAACCAGAACCCTTTTACACATCTACACTCTGCCCTATGTGTCTCCAGGGACTGCATTTCAATGGGATGTTCTTCTCAGACTAATGGAATTACCAGACCTTTTGTGCTCTGCCGACCCCTCTTTGGTATTTGTTGTTGCTTCCTCCAGAGCCACAGTCAGGCAGTGAGGTATCTCGCTTTCAGTCCAGACGGCAAATGGCTGGCATCCGCTGGGGACGACAGCACCATTAAGGTAACCACGTCTGCAGTCTCCTTTAGTTAGGTAGCCTTGTTTAGTTTTTTCGAAATTTATGTAGACCAAATAAGAATAAACTCTGATAGAGCATACGTACGTGAGCCCATAATTATAGATGGAGAGTATAGATGTTGCCTTGTCTCTCAGCTGTGAGGACCAGACTGGATGTGCTCTGCTCGTTATGTCTGTCTCCCAGCTGTGAGGACCTGACTGGATGTGCTCTGCTTGTTATGTCTGTCTCTCAGCTGTGAGGACCTGACTGGATATGCTCTGCTCGTTATGTCTGTCCCTCAGCTGTGAGGACCTGACTGGATGTGCTCTGCTCGTTATGTCTGTCTCTCAGCTGTGAGGACCTGACTGGATGTGCTCTGCTCGTTATGTCTGTCTCTCAGCTGTGAGGACCTGACTGGATGTGCTCTGCTCGTTATGTCTGTCTCCCAGCTGTGGGACGTGACCGCGGGGAAGATCATAACAGAGTTCACCGCCCACATGGCCGCGGTCAACATCATCCAGTTCCACCCCAACGAGTACCTCCTGGCGTCGGGCAGCTCAGACAGGTAACCCGGGGCTCCAGCCTACAGGTGGATCGTGGGTTCAACGTGGCGTTCGCTTGCTGTTACATGATGTCCTCTGTGTTCCAGAACCATCAAGCTGTGGGATCTGGAGAAGTTCAAGATGATCGGCTCGTCCGACGTGGAAACCGGAGCGGTCAGGTGTGAACCGTGACACTTTAGATTCCCTTCTTTTGATTCTTTTCCGGTTTCACAAAATGGAGATTTGAGCTGAAAGTTGAAATGAAGCAGGTGGGAGTTTGGTGACTTCGGTCTGAGTTTGGTTACTTGGGTTTAGTGACTGTGGTCTGAGATTGACTGTGTCTGAGTGTGGTGACTGGTTTGGTGGCTGTGGTCTGAGTGTGGTTACTGGTTTGATGACTGTGTCTGAGTGTGGTGACTGGTTTGGTAACTGTGTCTGAGTGTGGTGACTGGTTTGGTAACTGTGTCTGAGTGTGGTGACTGGTTTGGTGGCTGTGGTCTGAGTGTGGTGACTGGTTTGGTGGCTGTGGTCTGAGTGTGGTGGCTGTGTCTGAGTGTGGTGGCTGGTTTGGTGGCTGTGGTCTGAGTGTGGTGGCTGGTTTGGTGACTGTGTCTGAGTGTGGTGAATGGTTTGGTGGCTGTGGTCTGAGTGTGGTGAATGGTTTGGTGGCTGTGGTCTGAGTGTGGTGGCTGTGTCTGAGTGTGGTGGCTGGTTTGGTGGCTGTGGTCTGAGTGTGGTGGCTGGTTTGGTGGCTGTGGTCTGAGTGTGGTGACTGGTTTTGTGACTGGTCTGAGTGTGGTGGCTGGTTTGGTGGCTGTGGTCTGAGTGTGGTGACTGGTTTGGTGGCTGTGGTCTGAGTGTGGTGGCTGTGGTCTGAGTGTGGTGGCTGGTTTGGTGGCTGTGGTCTGAGTGTGGTGACTGGTTTGGTGGCTGTGTCTGAGTGTGGTCCTCTCCCCCCCCCCCCAGGTGTGTCCTCTTCCACCCCGACGGCGGCTGCCTGTACTCCGGGGCCTCCGACTCGCTGCGGGTCTACGGCTGGGAGCCCGACCGCTGCTTCGACGTGGTGCCCGTGGGCTGGGGCAAGGTGGCCGACATGGCCATCTGCAACAACAAGCTGGTGGGTCCGGCCCCCGGGGGCCGATGGGTCAACGTCGGGGGAGTGGGGGTGCGCTGTGGGCGTGTGTTGGGGATAAGATGTATGGGATTGATCTGTACATGTTGATATGTGACGTGAACTCAAGCGTGTTCTCACACAAGTGACCATATACGTTGGATCCTTGGGAGATCTTATTTCACCATTTGAGGCTGGTAAATAGAGAGGAGGCAGGCAAAACCCACACAATACGCACTTATTGTATGGTACACACTTATTGTTCTTATTGTATATTGTATTGTACGTTGTACGTCCTTAAAAATAGTACTTAGCATCGTGTAGCATCTTACCCTAGCTATCTCTGTTGTATACGGGGAATGGGTTAACCTAGTGATTGTTGGTGCTTGGCACTTGTTTCTACGAACATCCTTACTGTACCGATAGCGATGTATTGTTGTTTCTCCTTCTTCTGACAGATGTACTCACTGTAAGTCGCTTTGGATAAAAGCGTCTGCTAAATGTAAATGTTAAATCACATGACAACGCCTCAGAAGCCGGTGTTTTGACATCAATATGGTGTCCAAACCCCCATGATTCACTCTGGGCCCCCGCTCCGCAGATCGGCCTGTCCCACCACCAGACCAACGTGTCCTCCTACCTGGTGGACCTGACCAAGGTCAAGAGGTCCGGGGGGGCCGTGGTCCAGCCCACGGAGCCCTCCCCCAAGGGATCCACCCTGCGCCGCAGCTACGAGCGACCCATGACCACCTGCAGCGGCCCTCAGAGGTACCCCAGCCGGGCCCCTGTTCATACTGTAGTCTCCACGGTAACACAGCCGGGCCCCCTGTTCATACTGTAGTCTCCACGGTAACACAGCCGGGCCCCCTGTTCATACTGTAGTCTCCACGGTAACACAGCCGGGCCCCCTGTTCATACTGTAGTCTCCACGGTAACACAGCCGAGCCCCCTGTTCATACTGTAGTCTCCACGGTAACACAGCCGGGCCCCCTGTTCATACTGTAGTCTCCACGGTAACACAGCCGGGCCCCCTGTTCATACTGTAGTCTCCAGGGTAACACAGCCGGGCCCCCTGTTCATACTGTAGTCTCCACGGTAACACAGCCGGGCCCCCTGTTCATACTGTAGTCTCCACGGTAACACAGCCGAGCCCCCTGTTCATACTGTAGTCTCCACGGTAACACAGCCGAGCCCCTAATCATACTGTAGTCTCCACGGTAACACAGCCGGGCCCCCTGTTCATACTGTAGTCTCCACGGTAACACAGCCGGGCCCCCTGTTCATACTGTAGTCTCCACGGTAACACAGCCGAGCCCCCTGTTCATACTGTAGTCTCCACGGTAACACAGCCGGGCCCCCTGTTCATACTGTAGTCTCCACGGTAACACAGCCGGGCCCCCTGTTCATACTGTAGTCTCCAGGGTAACACAGCCGGGCCCCCTGTTCATACTGTAGTCTCCACGGTAACACAGCCGGGCCCCCTGTTCATACTGTAGTCTCCACGGTAACACAGCCGGGCCCCCTGTTCATACTGTAGTCTCCACGGTAACACAGCCGAGCCCCCTGTTCATACTGTAGTCTCCACGGTAACACAGCCGAGCCCCTAATCATACTGTAGTCTCCACGGTAACACAGCCGGGCCCCCTGTTCATACTGTAGTCTCCACGGTAACACAGCCGGGCCCCCTGTTCATACTGTAGTCTCCACGGTAACACAGCCGAGCCCCTAATCATACTGTAGTCTCCACGGTAACACAGCCGGGCCCCCTGTTCATACTGTAGTCTCCACGGTAACACAGCCGGGCCCCCTGTTCATACTGTAGTCTCCACGGTAACACAGCCGGGCCCCTGTTCATACTGTAGTCTCCACGGTAACACAGCCGGGCCCCTGTTCATACTGTAGTCTCCACGGTAACACAGCCGGGCCCCCGTTCATACTGTAGTCTCCACGGTAACACAGCCGGGCCCCCTGTTCATAAACAGGGGGCAGAAACCACCAACATTACTAGAGAATGCCCATCAGAAACCACCAACATTACTACAGAATGCCCATCAGAAACCACCAACATTACTAGAGAATGCCCATCAGAAACCACCAACATTACTACAGAATGACCATCAGAAACCACCAACATTACTACAGAATGCCCATCAGAAACCACCAACATTACTACAGAATGCCCATCAGAAACCACCAACATTACTACAGAATGACCATCAGAAACCACCAACATTACTACAGAATGACCATCAGAAACCACCAACATTACTAGAGAATGCCCATCAGAAACCACCAACATTACTAGAGAATGCCCATCAGAAACCACCAACATTACTACAGAATGACCATCAGAAACCACCAACATTACTAGAGAATGCCCATCAGAAACCACCAACATTACTACAGAATGCCCATCAGAAACCACCAACATTACTACAGAATGACCACCTCAGAGTCCCAATGCTGGAGGTTTGAGCAGCACCTTCTCACTGGACGCACCCAGATCGCCAGCTGTGAACCCAATCATGCCAACATGTTGTATTTCCCCCCCTCCCCCCCTCCCAGGGTGAAGCAGAGCTCAGAGTCGGAACGACGCAGCCCCAGCAGTGAAGACGAGAAGGAGGAGAACGAGTCCGCTGCCGAGATCCGGAACGCCGACGACTACCACGAGATCTTCCAGCCGAGGAACGCCATCTGTGGGTGACCTCCTCTGGGGAAAGCCATGAGAACCCTTTAGGTGGCTGCACTTTATTTGAGATTAAACTCCCTATTCTCGTTCCCTTTCAGCGCGCTCTCCTCCCAAGGCCGGGGACCTGTTCCCTGCCCCTATGGAAGATGGTGATGACCTGTATTTCCTTCTGCTAACACATTTATCCGCCGAGTTTATTATTGATCCTCTGTAGAAAAAGGGTTAGCCTTGTGCTAACACACACCAATGTGTCAATGTGCTGTCCCTGCAGAGACCTTCATAGTGAGAGCCAGCTCGGTGAAGGAAGTTATGACCCCCATGCCTGAGAAGCAACAGGTGGGTTTGTTTTGATCGTTTTAAAATAAGTATAAACAGTGGAAGGAATGATGCATTCTTAATGCAAACAAATATCCTAAAATTTGCAATTTGCAATTTGAAACTGAATGCATTGGTTCAGTTTCGACACGACTCAGATGTGTTCGATATGGGGGTACTTAATGTGTTATAAAGCCTCACAGCCTCATCCCCCCCTCTCCTCCAGCTAAAGAAGCCCCCCATCGCCATGTCGACCCCCGTCCAGAGGGTTGAGCCCACCGTCGTCTCTGCCCCCCCGCTCCCCACCACCACCACGCCCACACACACGGCCGCCCGGCCCCTCCCCCAGGTTACCACGGCCACCGCCAAGCCCAGAGCCCCGCCCCCCGTCAACATCATCCCCTCCTCCAGGAAGGAGCCCATCGGACTCAACGTGGCGGACTTCAGGCCGGTGGGCTGCTCGACTATTAGATCACAGTCACGACCGCTCTGGTCAACATTGAAATCGCGATGGGTCAAACGGTTATTTTGGAGTTTGAAAACACGATGTGTTTGTTCAAGCGTGTCTCTCCCCCCAAAAAAAAACCCTTTAAAACCCTTTGTTAAAAAAATACACAAAATGGTCAACTAGAAAATGTTTAAATCTAAAATAATGCACTGATGTGTGTCCGGCTGTTCTGCACTTTCTGTAAAACATTTGAATGAAAAAAGATTATATACGTTTTGTGATCGTTAGACGTCGGCGTCAGCGGAACGGTCTAACCGGTTCTCCCCCCCCCCCCCCGCGCTCCAGAACTCGTTCCATAAAGGGCCCGCGGTGCTGGGGGACGAGGAGGCGCAGTCCCAGATCAAGAAGGGCCACGACACCATGTGTGTGATGCTGAGCAGCCGGCAGAAGAACCTGGAGGCCGTGAAGGCTGTGTGGGGCAGCGGTGACGTCAAGGTGAGGCTGCTGCTGGCCCCCCCGACACACAGAGAGGGAGCCCCCCAGGCCCCACTGAACCAGGCAGTGTCCTGCAGCGGTGGGGACCCGCCCCAGGCCCCACTGAACCAGGCAGTGTCCTGCAGCGGTGGGGACCCGCCCCAGGCCCCACTGAACCAGGCAGTGTCCTGCAGCGGTGGGGACCCGCCCCAGGCCCCACTGAACCAGGCAGTGTCCTGCAGCGGTAGCCCCTGCATTGGTGGATGAATGGTCCCTCGTGGCTCAGGAGGTGGAGCGGGTTGGCTGGTACTCAGGAGGTTGCTAGTTGAGTGTCGAGGTGTCCCTGAGCAAGACGCCTCACCCTGACTGCTCCCGGCGAGAAGGCTGTCGCCCTGCGTGGCTGACTCCGCCGTCGGTGTGTGAAGGAGTGAATGAACGGGTGAATTTTAGGAAATGTTTTACAGCGCTTTGAGTGGCCACTGGTTAATAAAACACGACATAAATGCAGTCAATTTACCATTTCAATGGGGGGGGGGACTGCTGTGATGCCAGTCGATGACTCATGTGTAGAAGAGACGAGATTGTGACGGCGTCTCTCTTTGGCTCCTCCCACCAGAACTGCCTGGACATGGCAGTGGCCATGAACGACCGCTCCATCGTGGTTGACCTCCTCAACATCGTCAACCTCAAACCGTGAGAGAGAGACACACACACACACACACACACACACACACACACACACACACACACACACACACACACACACACACACACACACACACACACACCCCCTTGGTGTTTGCCTTGCATTGTGAATCCTCCTCAGGTCTGTGCTTCTGTCCCAGGATGCTGTGGAAGCTGGACCTGTGTACGTCCATCCTCCCCCAGATTGAAGAGCTGCTGCAAAGCAAATATGAGAGGTGAGTGAGCGGGTCTCGTGCCCCTACAGCCTGCTGGGACGAACACGGTTGGATTGGGATCGCAACAGCATCAACATCCTGCCGGCAGCTATTCATACCAGCAGCTGTGTCGACGTGTCTGATAAACACCCATCACATTTCTGATGTAGGCTTACGTAAGCTCAGGTGAATTTGTATGTCAGTTAGTTGCAGGACAACTTTGTCAGAAAGACGCTTTGACTGACGTCTGAAGTAAATTGTTGAGGAATGATAATGCCTGTACTTCCTGGAGGGTTACGTAACATTTTTTATTATGATCTTTCTTTTATAAACACCCTGTTGATACCGGCTTGCTTTACTTTGCTTCTGTCATTTGTAATGTGCTGTTCCCAGGCCCTCAGCCGTCTAACACTGTGTGTGTGTGTGTGTGTGTTTGTGTGCGCGCAGTTACGTCCAGACGGGCTGCATGTCGCTGAAGCTGATCCTGAAGCGCTTCTGGCCGCTCATCTCGGAGACGCTGAAGGCCCCGCCCTCTGTGGGTGTCGACATCACCAGGGAGGAGCGGTGAGTGACGGCGGCGTCTCAGCGTCTCGACGAGCTGGCTGTCGCCCTGATTGGCTGACACTGCCGTCGGTGTGTGAATGTGTATATGCAAGAATATATGTAGAAAAATTCAAATGGCAATTTGCAATGCAATAGGTCATTACATTATGCAAATGACAATTCATTATGCAATTTAATGATATCATTTGAAAATAAGTTTTTCAAAGTGTATTTTAATATGCAAAGTGGCATTGAAATCCTCAATTCAATTTGAAAAAGTTATAACAATATATTAATAATAGCGCTCTGAGGGGCCACTGGTTAGAGACGCGCTGTATAAATGCAGTCCATTTGCTATTGACCTGACCCGATACTCGTGTGTGCACGGCCTCAGGCTCCAGAAGTGCAAGGCGTGCTTCAAGCAGTTGAAGAACCTGGGCAACGTGGTGAAGACCAAGGCCGACCAGGTGGGTCGCCACGGCAGTGCCTTCAAAGAGCTGCAGCTGCTGCTGGCCCCGTTGGACTACTGACACTGATCCCACAGGAAGAGGGCAGACCGGGCCTTAAACCGGCCGCACCCGGCGCCACGCAGCCACGCCTCCGGGAGCCAATCACGACGTCTCTAAATGGACAGCGGTCACCGCGCTTGGAGGAGTCAGCGTTGAAACGCCTCACTGCTTCACTGTTGTTATCGAGGCACTAATGAATCCTGCCAGTATAAATGTGTGTCTGTGTGTCGGGGGCGGGGCTCTGTGGGGCCGGCCAATCAGAAACGTATAAGGCCTTGCGTAGTATAGCGGGGAAATGGGACATATCAACACAACTCGTAGTGGCTCGGACAGCATGTTTTAACTTAAACATGCTGTGGAGTCGTGAGACACACAAGTAAGGGACAGCCGTTCCTGAGACACGTGATTGCACAAAGCGTTGAAATCTGGGCACAGTGATGAGTTGATGCTTCAATGTTATTTAAAACATTCTATCAGGATTATTTTTTACTTGATGAAACTGTATAGAAGCGCTCCTTTTTATGTAGTTGACAATGAAGATTTTATTTGTTCCTAATAAAACGGTAGAACATGTGAATGTCTATGTTGAGCATAAAGGGGGTGCCCTACATATGATGGGTTGCTGGTATGTTGACAATATCCGACCTACTTATACACACACGTTAACCTCATACATGATATTAACTGTAGGCTTGAGAGCTTATTGAATTGAGTATTGTTTCTCTACGTGGCTTGCATTGCTTTGAATCGTCAATGTTCTTTGTAGCCTAGTTCACAATGTCAGGACAAAGACAGGTGTCAATCGTAACACTAGTGATGGGGTTGCTACTTTGTTAACCAAAGACAAACAAGGATGCCCGCGTTGTCCTTTGGTTTGTATCTGTATCGCTGGCATGTTGGCACTGCAAATACAAGTAAACAGAACTGCAGACCTCTTGGATGAAAACCCCGATTCATTTTTACATTTCTGATCTGCGTGGATGATAGATATTTAATTTAAAAAATATAGATATAAAAAAATTACTTATAAAATCTGTAAAGCAATGTTTACAGATTTCTAGCAATGCTTTAATCCAGAAAACCACTGCTCCCATTTAACTTTTTCTTGCCGGGTCAAGGCTTGGCCTCAAACATGGCAGCAACAGGGTCAAAGTAGCGTCTATGTTTATGCTTTAACCATGATGTGTATCACTAGTCTATCAATGTACAGGTACCTAAAGAGCAGATCAATAATTAGTGTAATGAGCAACGCCTGGGTTTGTCCTACACAGATACCTCCGATGAGGTCAAGTTCACGTCCCACAGAAGGCAAAGCAGCACAGCCAAAATGCAAATGACAAACAAATGATCTGGATCGGGCAGTCAATACTCATTTTGGTTTCGAGTGTTTATTTAAAAAGGGTTTCATACAAAATCACGGCTAGAAATCTACGACAAAGATAAGCAAGCAGAGCACGACAGACAAGCGTTCCTCCTCTCGGACATTGGGTTAGCGACAATTTACTGACAACACGCCCCACCAGTTCAGTGGTTTCAAAGTCCTAAGCAGTCATATATTATATACACACATACATATGCCCGGCCCGGCTCGGATCACCACTGCATACGCACGCCTCCCGTCACGTCACGTGGTTTTAGTTTGGTAAGCACCAAGCCACTCGGAACATGGAAGAATTCACAGTGCAGGAATGGTCGTTCCTGTCGTGTGTTTTAGAGAACGGAAATTCTTCCATGCGGGGTTGAGGTTGACACTAGTTATTCCCCCCTGTGGATTCAAACCCAAACATACTAAAGAGATGGTGTTCTCCAGCCTTCTACACTCGTCTATTGCTCATGTCCTGTTGGACAGAATATGCCCCGTCTTGGATTCAGTGGAGTACCCTGATTGGATAAAAGGAGGCCTTCAGGTAAAGGCAAAAAGATAAACACATCGGCCTCCATTGGAAAGTTGAAGCAAAATAAAAATGTAGATTAAAGCATGTCAAAACATAAATAGATATACCGTGTTACCCATACTTTAAAAATCAAGCATAACTTATGTTAATACACATAAACAAACAAAACTAAAGTTTAAAGTGCAACTTTACCATGGAATACTGTAATCGCAAAGTATATACTGTGTTAGGGCATCAGGAAGAAAAAAGGATTAGTGGCCGTAACCGATGGTTTCCGGACGGAGGCAGAGCTCATCTAAGGTCCAGCAGGTTGGGGGGGGGGGTTAGTATGGGTTGGAGCGGGCAGTTTAACTGCCACTGTAGTCTTTTTGACAGCCACCAGTCAACATCCTCCCTCGGTTTGACTGCTGACGAGGAAAACTTGAAGTTCAGGGCGCTGATGAAGCAGCCTCAGCGGAACTTCAGAAAAAAAAAACTAGAGTGAAGTGCTGCGGGTGAGAGATTGCTTTGTGTGACACCTCCCCCGCTCCTCATCACTCCCTCTTCGGCGTTGCCTCTGTCACTCCTTCAAACGTCCTCATCCTGCACTCCCAGAGAGGAGTGAAGCAAAGCAGGGACATGTTGTTTAGGGAGCTGCTACTGGAGTCGTGTCCGTGCTGGACTCCCTCCTGGACGTTCTCGACCCCCGGTTCCTCACGCCGTCAGCTTCAGTCGTCCTGGAACGGCAAGAGAAAAGAAGCCTGTGAGCAGGAAGCCATGGAGGGAGGGGACGGGTTTCGTGCGCTGCTGCTCTGTTAAACAGCCCAGAAACATCACAGTCTCTTCACCGAGAACACACGACACGAGACGAGCACACTCACACCAGGGCACAATCCTGTGTGTAACGCACAAAGAAGCCACGCAACGTCATCCATTCAACCGTACAACACACGCACACACACACGCACACGTTCGCCCACACGCACACGTTCGCCCACACACACACACACACACACACACACACACACACACACACACACACACACACACACACACACACACACACACACACACACGCCAACATAAGCCACAGTACCAGAACGCAACGTACTGCACCACTACACACATGGTGCTCCATGTGTGTGCGTGGCTGTGAGAGTGTGTGTGGGTTTAATATTTCCTTGCAGCGGAGCACAACAGAAGCTTTGTGGATGGCGTCCGGGTTAGCGGGGGGGGGGGGGGGGGGGGGGGGGGGGGAGGAGGAGTTAGAGGGGTAGGTCGTGACCGGGTGACATGTGGGCACTGGGCACCATGGCATGCGGAGCGCGGCCATGCTGAGCAACCGACCAGTGGCCGACCCACCTACCTGCCCACTGTCCCCCACCAACGGGCTGCCTCTGTCTACCTGTCTGTCTGCGAACCAATCACAGCACAGCGTCAGGACAAAGAGAGGGGGGAGGGGACGCGCGCCGACCAATGGCGGCCGTCGCCGGGTCGTTGAGATCGAGTGTGCGTCTGGGTGCGCGTGTGTACCTGTCGAGAGCTGAGACTGGGAGCGTCGGCGTGTGCTGGGGGTCCGGGAGGTGGAGGAGAGCGTGGAGCCCGCACTGCTGGCCCGAGAGATGGGGAGCGGCACCGGGGTCACGGGCGGAGAGTCCAGCTGCAGGGGTCAGGGGTCAGAGGTCAGAGGTCAAACGGGGCTCCTGTGGGGTCCGTTCGTGGGACGTAATCCATATCATCGTCGTGATCGATATAGATAACTAGAAGGGTTTCAGGTGCTTCCTCATCAGGCGTACAACTAATTCAGACGCAACATGGATCAATTGGTTCAGACTTCGTAAATGTAATAAATTATCTGTGGGAGAACTATTATACCATTCAGGGCATTTAGCAGACGCTTCTATCCACAGCAACTTACAATAAGTACATTTGTCAGAAGGAGAAACAACAATATATCGCTGTCGGTACAGTGTTGATGTTCATAGAAACAAGTACCAAGCACTTACAATCGCTAGGTTAACCCATTACCCGTATACAACAAAGATAGCTAGGACAAGACGCTTCATAATACTGAGTACTATTTTTAAGTGCCAGGACGTACCACACGCGATAAGTCAGAGTATGGGACTAGATTCTGAACAGAAGGTGGAGAGACCGCGCTGCAGTCAGGCGGGACGAGCACAGGGGACAGAGCAGCTCACCTCAACACTGTCGTGGGTGGGCGACGAGGAGGTGGAGGAGTTCTCCACCCTCTTGAAGCCGGAGGCCGAGCCCAGTTCAACGCTGCGGACGCGCTGGGCGAACTTGAGGGAGCAGACTGACTCGCTCATGTTGCTGACCAACGGGGACACCTGGAAGGAGAGAGGGAGAGACACAGAGGGAGAGACACAGAGAGACACACGCAGGGACAGACCCACACACACACACAGAGAGAGAGAGAGAGAGAGAGAGAGAGAGAGAGAGAGAGAGAGAGAGAGAGAGAGAGAGAGAGAGAGAGAGAGAGAGAGAGAGAGAGAGAGAGAGAGAGAGAGAGAGAGAGAGAGAGAGAGAGAGAGAGAGAGAGAGAGAGAGACACACAGAGAGAGAGAGACACACAGAGGGACAGACAGAGAGAGAGAGAGACACGCAGGGACAGACAGAGAGAGAGAGACACACAGAGGGACAGACAGAGAGAGAGAGAGACACACGCAGGGACAGACCCACAGAGAGAGAGAGAGACACAGAGAGACAGAGAGAGAAAGACTCACGCAGAGAGAGAGACACAGAGAGACACACAGAGGGAGAGACACAGAGCGACAGAGACACAGAGAGACACACAGAGGGAGAGACACAGAGCGACAGAGACACAGAGAGACACACAGAGGGAGAGACACAGAGAGACAGAGACACAGAGAGACACATAGGGAGAGACACAGAGAGACAGAGACACAGAGAGACACACAGAGCGAGAGACACAGAGAGACAGAGAGACACACAGAGGGAGGGACAGGGGTGAGGTCTACGGCATCTCAGTATCATCACTTCAACACACACGGTGAGGAGAACCAGTGCGGCGCCATGTTGCTCAGGAGCTAGAGCGGCTGGCTGGTAACCCGGAGGTCGCTAGTCGGATCCCCTCACCTGCACCATCATGAGGGTCTTGCTGTCCCCGCTCAGCGAGTCCTGCAGCAGGTAGGTGAGCCGTGAGTTCCTGAAGGGCACGTGGGAGTGGCGGCAGCGCAGCGCGTTGATGACGTCGCCCAGCGCCGACAGAGACTTGTTGATGCACTGCGCCTCCCGCAGCCGGCTGCCCTCCGCGCCCGACTTGGCGATGCGCTCCGAGCCCGCCAGGTCCACCAGGTTCAGCTTACCTGCGCGGGAGGAAGACAGCGCGTGTTTACCGAGTTCCCTTACACACAAACGCACACATGCGGTCGCACCTAAACTTGTGGTTGGTGTGGTGGTGTTGTGGTGGTTGTGGTGCTGGTTGTTGTTGTTGTGGTTACTGGTTGTTGTTGTTGTGATGCTGGTTGTTGTTGTTGTGGTTACTGGTTGTTGTTGTTGTGATGCTGGTGGATGTTGTGGTGGTGGTGGTTGTTGTGTATGTAGTGGGGGTGGTGGTTAGTGGTGTTGATGGTTGTTGGTGTGGTAGTTCTGGATATAGTGGTTGATGCCGTTGGTGTGGTGGTGGTGGCTGGTGTTGTTGTTGGTGTGGTTGTTGTGGATGTTGGTTGGTGTGGCTGGTGTTGGTTGGTGGTTGATGTTGGTGTTGTTGTGGTTGGTGTGGCTGGTGTTGGTGTTGTGTTGTACCTTGAGTGCGGTTCCCGGTGGCCGAGTTGAAGCCGGCCACCGTGATGACGAGCAGCGCGTGGGAGCGGGAGCTGTGCTCGTTGAGGTTGGTGCAGGCGGTCGCCCGGTTCATGTGGCCGAGCTCAAACACCTGGAGGAGGAGGAGGAGGAGGAGGAGGAGGAGGAGGAGGACGAGGGTCAGAGCTTTATGGATGCCTGACCTTAATGCAGAGTTCAGTTACACAAACGCACAGTGGGGGAAGTGTACATGCGCGCGTAAACAAGCCGGTGAACAATGTCATCGTTGATACATTAATACATAGGCCTAATCCGACGGGGCAGACGCAAATCCCTTCCTGTGGACATTCCATCAACTCAACATGAACAGGCAGTCATGGGTCTCATGGCATTCGCTGTATCCATTATCCGGTTATATGCACGCACTATACAACAGTATAAACTACTGTATCGTACAGCGAGGTTGGACCACTCGTGGCCGATGCGTTTGTCGTAGAGCTACTATGAACCCGAGGGCCTAATGAACGATGCAGAGCGGTCAGAGTGGTCAGAGAGAGGGGAGCAGCTGACCCTGTTGATGTCCTCCGGGCACTGCACCGCGATCTGGGTGAGGCCAGGGACGTAGAGCTGCCCGCTGCCGTCCGGGTTCATCTTGATGTCCAGCTTCTCGCTGGGGTTGTCTCCCAGGAGGTTCCTGGAGGGGAACACACCGGGGGTCAGGTTCTGCATGGAGAGTGCCCACAGACTGGGACACCGCCCTGAGGGGGACGCCCAAAGCCCTGGACCACAACGCGCTGGAAAAGTCCAGGCCTGATTTCTTCCATTTAACATTACTTGGATGTTTTATGACGTCCGAGTAATGTAATAAAATCTGAGCCGTTTTGAGTCACCAGATCTGTTTGTACAGTAAACACATTAAGTCGTTATGACTGTTTGCGTTGAAGCACATGATACTTGAATTAAAGGAGAACAAAGTGCTGACCACATGCTTTTAATCTCGTGCCGAAGTTCCGGGGCTGTGATGTGATCTCTCTAACACACACACACACACACACACACACACACACACACACACACACCTCAGGGTCTCGTTGTAGATCTCCACCATGCTGACGGTGATCCTGTAGTCCCAGTCGGGCTTCTTCTCCATGACCTCGGAGAAGAGGAGCCGGAGCGCCCGCTGGTTGATGCCCGGGTTCTGGCCCGCGCCCTGGGTGGGGGGCAGAGAGAGAGGGGCGTACGACCATCAGACACTGCTCAGACCCAGCAGCTCCAGTCAAGAGCAAGTGAGAGAGTGATGGGTATATTTGTATGATTTTTTTCTTTCTATATTCATGAAGAGTCGGACAGGAAGGTATGGGGTGGGGGGGAAAGAGAGAGAGAGAGACAGAGAGACAGAGAGACAGAGAGAGAGAGAGAGAGACGGGAAGACATGCAGCAAAGGACCACGGGCAGGAATCGAACCCGAACCCTTAATGGTACGCGCTCTACCCGGTGAACCACCGGCTAAACCCTAACCTCGTTCTAGTGTCCAAACGCGTGGCGTTGACACCAGCTGGCGTTCCCTGGCTGGTTCTATGATGTCAAGAGTTCCGAGGAAGGTGAATGAGCCGACTCACCTCCATGGTGTAGGTCTTTCCTGAGCCCGTCTGTCCGTAGGCGAAGATGCAGACGTTGAAGCCGTCGATGCACGAGGTCACCAGCGACTGGACCTCCTGGAACACCTGGGGACGGAAAAGGATTGATTTGACTGGTTTACTGGCGATGGTAAAAGGTAAATGGACTGCATTTAAACATTTCTATCCAGTGGCCACTCAAAGCACTTTACAATACGACCTAACATTCACTCACTCATGCACAGATTCACACACTGACGGGTGGAGTCATGCAAGGCACAGGGGACACCTCGATACTCAGCTAGGAGGATTCGGGGATCGAACCAGCAACCTTCCGGTTACCAGCCAACCCGCGCCACCACCTGAGCCACATGCCGTTGATGGCACACAGACGTGCACACGATGGTCCCAGGGACAGACTGACCTCTTCCTGCGTGGCTTGCGGTGGGAAGACCTTGTCGAGGTCGAAGGTCATGGTCTTGCCCTTGTTGGAGAGGTAGAGGACCGCGTCATCGTCCGAGTCGAAGCTGACCATGTTCCGGGACTCGGCGGAGACGTGCTCCTCGTGGCTGACCGGCCGCACCCGGCAGAACACCCGGATGTTGCCTGGGGAAGGGGAAACACGGCCTCGGTTACATGTGGGATCAGTAGGGCGACACCGCAGGAAGTAAACACATGTTGGTTTCACACATCGCTATGTCGCCTACAGCGCCAGTGTTACGACCTAGCATAGGTGCTTGGCACTTGGTTCTATGAACACCCTTACGGTACCGGATACTTATTGTACGTCGCTTTGAATAATAGCATCTGCCAAATGCCCTATAGGTAAATGTAAGCATAGAAATTGTTTTCTTAATGGACGCAAACAAAACTTGCTTTATTTTGAGTCGATTTTATGATGGAAAATGTGACGATGGAAAACGTAAATATATGGTTTGTTACAGACTGGTCTGGAACTGTTACTTCAACTGCATATGGCCTTTAACTCTTTGCTGCGCCCTCATATTAAGGCCTGTTAACGTCAACCGTTACCTTTGAGGCGCACCAGCTCGTTGTGACACTTCTTCCTCAGGTTCATCTCCCGCTTGTATTTCCTCAGCAGCTCCTGGTTGGCTGCGCTCACCTCGTTGATCACCTGGCAGATCTGCAGAGAGTGACAGCACGGCCACGGCTCAATACACACACACACACAGACACACACAGACACACACACAGGCAGGATGTTTGTACAGCCGGCAGCGACGCCGTGGTTGCTCACCTCCTGCTTGGCCTCTACGATGGCCTTGTCCAGCATGTAGGGGAACTCCTGCACCTGCCTCTTGAGCAGGTTGTAGTCGCAGGTCAGAGTGCGCAGGGCGGGCTGCAGGGTCAGCAGGTTCATACGGACACCTGCACAGGGGGGCGACGGGGGGAGGGTGGACGAGAGAGTGTCAATAGTGCCGTAGCCAGGCTGCTTTTTTTTTTTTTTGGAATGGAGCTTATTTACTGGATTCTGGACGAGCTAAATTTATAGAAAAATGACCCCTACAAGACACCTTAAACCCCCCAAAAACTAGATATTAAAAAAATACAATAAATAGGAAATAATTTTGCCTACGGGTGTCAATATGGGTTTGGAAGAACAAACACAACACGTCGCGATGAGGCGAGCCCACCTCCCAGTCACCCACCTGCCAGGTTCTCGTGGACCGCCTTCATCTCGCTCTCGGCCCTCACGAAGGCCTCCTCGATCACGCGGTTCTTCTCCTCCTCCAGGCTCTGCATCTCCACCTCCAGCTGCCCCTGGGCCCTCTCCATCTCCCCCTCGTACACCAGAATCTGCCCCCCCACACACAGCGTCAGGAGGGGGGCCGCGTCTCACGGGAGAGCAGCCAGGGGCCGAGCCCCACGGCTAGCTACCGGAGCACGTGCTACGACACACACACACACACACACACACTCGGCTCAAGGGCTACTGTCAGCCACACACTAGGCTTAAGGGCTACAGCCACACACAGCAAAGCCATCCGCAAACCGAGGGCGACGCAAAGCCCCGTGGTCTGCAGGTCGCTACGACATCACTGCTCTATGAAAAAAAAAAAAGATACAAAACACAGGAGGACAGGCTGGGAACGTTTACTGCTGGGAGCTGGGAGCACACACCGGGGGACGTCCAGGAGGACCCAGGGAGCACCTACTGGGACAGCTGACTGGGAGAGAGACCTAGAGGGACAGCTTACTGGGAGACGACTACAAGCGCACAGGTTCCAAACGCACTCGACTGACATCGCTAGCCGTTTTAAACCCAAGCTCTCCCCCCCCCCCCCATCTCAAACCAGATCATTCAGTGGTTGGTTTTTCAGTACATGGCAGCTTTGGAACCTGCAAGCTCACAAAGGCAAGACTAATAGTATGGAGGACGTCTCCTGGGGGTTCAGGTGGACCACAGGTAGCAGGGGAGCAGGGGTTGGGTTCGGGGGGGGGGGGGGGGGGGGGGGGGGGGGGGGGTATGGGTCAAACCTTGGACAACCTGCGAATGACCTCCCCATTGTCCGTCCCAACGGCCACGGAGAGCAGGCCACAGAGGCGGCCTCTGTCCGAGAGCAGCTGCAACCAAACGCACGGAGAGAGACGGGGTGAACTACAGGGCCAGTGACGGGGAGGAGAGGGGGGCGGGACCTCAGACGCTGCCGGGGGCGGGACTTTCGCTTTAGTTTCCTATTAACTCCAACTCGAGTGGTCGGAGGTCAGAGGGCGCCTCGGCCCTGACGGACACCCCCACGGTCCATCCGCCCCGACGGAGAGAGGACCATGGAGGGGCCGGGGAGGGCCGTCAGCGGGGTGGGGGGGAGGGTCCCCGCAGGGTCTACCTGGGTGCGCAGCTGGGCGCAGCTCCTCTGGGAGTCGTGCAGCTGCGTCTCCAGCTCCCGCAGCAGCTGCCTCTGCACCAGCAGCTGCTCCGTCAGGGCGCCGCTCTGCGCCCTCGCCTCCGCCAGCGCCCGGCCCGTCTCGGCGTTCTCCACCTCCACCGTCTGGGTCACGTACTGGGAGGGACAGGAGGGGAGCACGGTTACTGGGAGGGACAGGAGGGGAGCACGGTTACTGGGAGTCGTGTTTTACATTCCTGGAAGCGAGCCGAGTTCACGACACGGTTTCTTTGTGATTTATCGGCCAGGAGAGGCCTCACAAAGGGTTTCTACAAGAGAGCGTCCTGTTCCCCAACTGGGTCTGCAGTGTGTCTGCAGTGTGTCTGCAGTGTGTGTCTGCAGTGTATGCCTGCAGTGTGTGTGTCTGCAGTGTGTGTGTCTGCAGTGTGTGTGTCTGCAGTGTGTGTGTCTGCAGTGTTTGTGTCTGCAGTGTGTGTGTCTGCAGTGTGTGTGTGTGTCTGCAGTGTGTGTGTGTGTCTGCAGTGTGTGCCTGAAGTGTGTGTGTGTGTCTGCAGTGTGTGTCTGCAGTGTGTGTGTGTGCAGTGTGTGTGTGTCTGCAATGTGTGTGTCTGCAGTGTGTGTCTGCAGTGTGTGTCTGCAGTGTGTGTGCCTGCAGTGTGTGTGTCCGCAGTGTGTGTGTCCGCAGTGTGTATGTCCGCAGTGTGTGTGTCTGCAGTGTGTTTGTGTGTCTAGTGTGTGTGTGTGCCTGCAGTGTGTGTGTCCGCAGTGTGTGTGTCTGCAGTGTGTGTGTCTGCAGTGTGTGTGTCTGCAGTGTGTTTGTGTGTCTAGTGTGTGTGTGTGCCTGCAGTGTGTGTGTCCGCAGTGTGTGTGTCCGCAGTGTGTGCGTCTGCAGTGTGTGTGTGTCCGCAGTGTGTGTGTCTGCAGTGTGTGTGTGTCCGCAGTGTGTGTGTCTGCAGTGTGTGTGTCTGCAGTGTGTGTGTCCGCAGCGTGTGTGTGTCCGCAGTGTGTGTGTCTGCAGTGTGTGTGTCCGCAGCGTGTGTGTCCGCAGTGTGTGTGTCCGCAGCGTGTGTGTCCGCAGTGTGTGTGTCCGCAGTGTGTGTGTGCGTGTGCGTCACCCCAGCGACCGGGTCTAACCGGCCGCTGACTCCGTGCGTTTCACCCCTCTCTGGCGCCCCACCTTGACGGGCGTCGGCGCGGCGGCCTGGCGGGCCAGCTCCACCTCACACTCCTGGAGGCGGAGCCCGAGCCGCTGCTCCGCGTCGCCCCGCCGCCGAAGGCTCTCGTCCAGCTGGGCGTGGCCCTGCTCCAGCTGGGCGTGGCTCTGGTCCAGCGCGGCCTGCAGCTCCGTGCGCTGGGCGTGGCTCTGCAGCAGCTCGCGCTCCACCTCGGCCAGCCGCCGCTCCCGCTGCCGCGCCTGGCCCTCCCAGCGGGACACCTCGCCTCGCAGGGCCTCGGCATCCTGGGGGGCCGAGCACACACACACGGTACGACAGGGGGTTACGCACGCACACACACACACATGGTACGACAGGGGGTCACACACACACACACACACACGCACACGCACACACACGCGTTACAACAGGGGGTTTCCAGTTCAATGGTGTCGCTTTGCTTCTGGGTTTCATGCCTTCATGTTTTTCAAAAATGTTTCTTGAACACACACACGCACGCACGCACACGCACACACACACGCTTTGGGTTTTGTGGATAAATACTTTTAAAAGAGCAGAAGGGTAATTTAAATAAAACACAATAGTGACTGCAGGAAACATTCAGAGGTTTTAAGGGCTCGTATCGGGACCGTTTGGGAACGCCTCCCTGGTGTGCTTCAGCACGGCCTGTCAAACCCGGTGCCCACACACCTGGCCGTCGTCCCGCTCAACACTCACCTGTCCGTGGGGGCAGGCGGGGCAGGCGGAGGCCGCCGGGAGGGCCGGAGCTGGGGGCGCAGACGTCCGGCACGCCTTCAGCTCCTGCTTCAGCCGCTCATTCTCGACCACCAGAAGCTCCAGGTGCTTCTCCAGATCTGTCGCCCCCTGGAGCCCGGGAGGACACAACGCAGATGGCAAGGAAGACTGGTTAGAGTGGGAACCAACCCGCAGTGAACCGCAGAGAAAAAATCGTATGCATATCCTTCCATCCATCTTGTTCAGAGTTCACTTCTGCATAGCCTCCCCCCACATCCCTCTCTTTTGCACTTATTGTATGTTGTACGTCCTTGCACTTAGCATTGTAGCATTGTGTAGCATCTTATCCAAGCTGTCTTTGTGTTATTCGGGTTATTATTGATTGTTAGTGCTTGGCACTTGGTTCTCAGAACATCCTTACTGTACCGACAGCGATATATTGTTGTTTGTCTTTCTTCTGACTGATGTACTTATTGTTAGTCGCTTTGGGTAAAAGAGTCTGCTAAATGTAAATAATCTTGCACTAAACAGGGCGACCCAGACCCCGTTCAGAGGGCTGTTTTCCCCACGGCGTTCGCGGGACCAAACGGAGGTTGTCTTCCCGCGGCAGACCCAGGAATGTGAGCCTGCTCGGCGGCCCAGCCAGCGAGTTTCCCCTCCTAGTTTTTTTACTGCCCTCGTTCTTTATCCCTCCACCCTTTGTCCTCACCAGCTCAGAGCGCAGCCTCCCCACCTCCTGGGTCTGGTCCAACAGCTTCACCTCCAGCTCCTCCACCTGCCGGCACCGCATCAAAACAAACTTTATTGACAGAGCGCCGTTCGCACAAAATTGCGATACAATGTGCTTGACAACACAATGAAAATAAACAAAAAAGAATAAAAGGGATTAAGAGGAAGCTGAATTAAATAGGTATGTTTTAAGGTTTCTTTTAAAAAGGGGTTCACAGATTCACAGAACACTTTGACAGCCAATACGTGACAATTTTGATGAGGTCTTTCCCAATATTCGTGTGTAAAAGGCAGCGTCAGTACATCAAATACTAGGACACAAGTATGAAAAGCCGTTCTGAATAACGAGCAGTGTTCTCGTTTTGTATTCAGCTAATAGCGGGGATCATCCAGAGGCTTTCTGCTCCAGTACAGCTGGGGGGGGGGGGGGGGTCATGTGACCGGTGTCATGTGACTGCTGATCAGGCTGGAGTCCAGTGCCAGGCGGACGTACCTGTGTGCGCAGCTGTGCTACGAGCTGCTCTCTCTCTGGACCGCTGGGCTGGGTCTCTGTGGGTTTCTGCTGCTGCTGCCTCTCTCCCTGCGGTTCAGCCGGTGCTGTGTTCAGAGGGACGGATGGTGGTTCTTTTATTTTTAAGAGCTCAAACGGCCTTGAATAGGACCGTCTCTCTCGTCCCTAGACCAGCTAGCGTTGCGCTGGGCAGAGTAACGTACCTCGTCTCCCCGTACACTTGCTCTCAGCGCCGGGCTGGGTGGAAAGTGTCGTGGAAAACGTCTGTCTGCAGTGTGTGTCTGCAGTGTGTGTCTGCAGTGTGTGTAATACTGCCTAATACCTAATACAAATTACAAGAGGTCGAGAAGGACTTGGTTTGAATGATCAAGGCTTTATTGTCACCACAGATAGTAACAACAACACCCGAGTTTGTTTGCAAAGAACTCAGGTAATGGTGTTACCCTCTGCGGTGACAATAAAGCCTTGATCATTCAATCCTAGTTCTTCTCGACCTCATGTAATTTGTTAAGAGTATTAGACCGTGGGTATTTTTCCACGACGAGAGCAGCTCTGGAGTATCTCGTCTCCCCGTACACCTGCTCTCACCACTGGGCTGGGTGGAGAGCAGCTCCTCCTGCAGTGTGCGGATGATGCTGGTGTTCTCCAGAACGCTCTGCTCGTGGCTCTGCTGCAGCCTCTGCAGCTGCAGCTGGCGGGAACGCTCCTCGCTGTGCAGCCGGGCCTGGATCTCACACACCTTCTCCTGCAGGGTCTGCCAACAGGGGCACACACACACAGGCACACAGGCACACACACACACGCAGGCACAGACACACACGCAGGCACACACACACAGACACACACACACACAGGAATGTCATGGATTCGATCGTGTTCAAAAGAAGCGCTAGCCCACATGGCCTTGCACTACTTCAAAGCATCACGTGACGGATCGAGCGCATCGACATCCACAGCGCATCTAGTCTCTAGTGTAACACGCTAAGCCAGCTCTAGCTGAAGCGGCGATGAAGACAAGACCCAAGCCCTAAGCAACAGAACCGAGGAAAAAAAACTGGTACAGCGCTAACGAAGGGAGCCTAGCCCTAGCGCAGATTAGTCTACGACATGACAGCTTCAAACAGGACGGGACACGCTAATGAGTCACCACTAAGTAAGAGTGTGGAGAGCGTTACATCGTTAGGCGTCCAGCAGTAGAACCAGGAGACCTTCTGCAGAGGAAGGAGCGAGGGAGAGACACAAAAACAGAGAGAGGGACGATGAGGCAGTGAGACTCGACTAGAGGAGAGATGACCGAGCAACATTAAACAACCCGGTGAACCATAGAGGAGAGACCAGGAGAGACTGAGAGTCGGGAACACTGACTGACTGACTGCCGTTGACTGACTGAAATACCGTGTGCATGTGTTTCAGTCAGTCAAATATACTGACTGTTTAAACACGCACACAGTCAGTCGGTCAGACAGTCAGCCACGGTGTAAACGGCAGACAAAAGTGCCAGTGGGAGCCCCGGGGGGCCGCTCCAGTCAGCTGCTGTGTGAGTGCAGCTGTGTCAATGTCATGGAATGAGTCAGCAGCCCCTCTGCCTTCACTGCAGCGCCGCGGCCCGCAGTCAACAGGGAGCGGCTGGCCCGGGCAGGGTTCTGTTGAGCGCCCCGGGGACCTGTACCTGTACGGGTCACGACTTTGTACGAGGAAAGGGAACGCGCTTTGCTGACTCCATCAGTCTGAATCTAACCCCAGGGGAATGCACTGCATGTGGCCGCAGCATGGCTTACATACATTGGTAGAAATGTAAACGGATTTGGTATGATCCACTTTGTTAGCCGCCTATGTCAGTACAGAGCCAATCTGATAGTGTTACTGAAATACTCTTAGATAAGTAATACATGAAGGAAATACTTGTTATACTAATGTGGCAACACAACTACGTACCGTCTAATGATATGACTAATAATGAATACTAATAATATAATGACAACTGATTTCAATATACGACATGTATTATTCAGCCCATGGGACGGCACTCTCCTGGCAACAGAGTGAATAAATGGATATAACGCTCACAAACAATCATCGTATCAGAAACAATTACAACCCTCAAGTTCAGCTGTGCTCGACTAAACACCCTCTGACCTTGACAGTCAGTGGTTTATAACAACCTATGTTTATCCAATTGACCAAGCCTCTATGCTCTGGCTGCCCAGCCTGAGAAACGCACTGCCTTCAGTCCAAGGTTGTTTCTGCTGAAGCTAGAGTTAGCTCATAGCCCGTATTCTAAGAGGTTAGCAAATGACAGTTTCTGCCAACCAGTGTGTGAACGTTCATCTACACTCCGAACCCAAGTCCTGTTCCTCGACTTTCATAAAACGCACGTCAACGTCACAAAAAGAACGGGTGTCCCGACGAAGGGAAACCCGTGCACACCGGCACAGAGACGGTACTCCAACGCTGTGTGGAACCTCAACATCGCCATCATCATGGATTGATGTCATGATTGCTGCTGTATACATGTTTTTATATGTTTTTCTGTGGTATATGTTGGGAGCAGGTTTATCTGTTATCTGTTGTATGTGTGGGAAGAGAGTTTATTTGTTATCTGCGTGCTACACAGTGTTGCTACACTTTATTTTAAATGTATGCTGCCCTGAAACCAACTTGACCGTGGGAAAACAATTATCCCCTTGGGGACATTAAAGAACCTAACCCGGTATGTCCTGCGTCCGTCACGGGGGGCTCACCTGGATGAGAAGCTGCTGGCTGGGAAGGTGGGCCTCAGAGAAGTCGGGGGTCAGAGAGGGGCGCTGCGAGAAGGCGGAGGCGGGCAGAGACAGGAAGGAACCCTCGTCCTCACCATCACTCATCAAGAAGTCCACTGAGCTGGCTGCGGACAGACACACACACACACACACACCTTATTAGCACATCAGGGACCCTGAGGCATTGGTCTGCTCCACTTTCCATGTGCATCTCCTACATTTGAACATTCTAATTTAACACAACGGAAATGTATAAGTGTGGTCTCTTCTTTTTTGGAAAAGGTTTCAACCATGAAGAGGTTTGTCGGCTAAAGATAACACCATCTCTTGTTTTGTGACAATTTAGCTTTTAAGTTTAACATTTTATCGTTCCATTCCGTCGTATTTTTCTACATCTGTACTTCCTGCATGCGATTCAACCAATGAGCAGTCAGAGGGGGAAACATGGAAACCCAAATATTGGCCGATACTGGCCTGCAACACATTAACCGGCAGCACACAAATCAAACTCACACCTTGGCAACATGTGTATGGAGGGGGATGCGGGGGGGGGGGGGTCTTATCGCAAAGGGAACAATCAGCGGTCTGTACCAGCAGGAATCTCCACAGCATTAAGAAGAATTAGCAAACAGGTTCCCAAGCAGCCGTTTACGTAAGCACGCAAGAAGGCTTCACAGAACCACACCAAGACCAAACGACATTACACTTGTTCAACCTTTCACTTCAACCTGCTTCCCTACGTTATGAGGCACGATTTAAATGACAGGATAGGTTAAACACAGGAAAAGGCTGTGCAACCATTCCGTTTTTTTCTGATGACACAAACACAAAACTGTCACCGTTGACAGTTGCCAACACACACATAGTGGGAACAATGACGCACAGGGCACACACACACACTGACATTCCCTGGAGTTGTGGCTCTCACCTGTCAACGGCCCATAATCATAATGCCAGCATTCCATGCCTGGCAAAAAACTGTTAAGTCCTTTGCCTGTTCCAGTTCACCCTCTCAGTTACATTCAACAAAGCTCCTTTCTGCTCTCCCTTTGGACTCCCTGCCCCTCTTTCTCTGCTCTGAAATCCATCTGGATGTCCCCTCACTATTCCACCTGGACACAATCAGCCCTCTGCTACTCTTTCACTCCTCCGGCTCCCTGCTGTGGGACACACCGTTTCAGAGAGCGACGAGAGAGACAGACAGAGAGAGCGAGAGAGAGAGAGAGAGAGAGCAAGAGACGACGGTGGAATAACTCACAGAACTGCTCACACCTGCTCGTTTGACTTTCAAACCAGGACGACAGCTGTCAAGTCCCGACCGCGTGATTCCACCCGACTATAAAAGTGCTCCTGGCCGCTATACCTCAGCCACCTCTGTGGCCCCGCGTTGCCCCTTCTACCTGCAGGGAACCACTCGCACCTTATCACTTCACCATTCCATTCCCCTCTCTCTCGGACCAGCGGCATGCGATACGCACACGGCCCCACAACAGCCTCCAGCTCCTACTTATCCGTCACGATTCAGAAATGTTGCCACACCGGTTTCTTGTGGAGGGCCCCGCCTTCCTCCGCATGAGTGAGTGTGAGAGAGAGGAGGGAGAGGGACTCACCGTCCAATGAGAGGTCTTTCTTCCAGAGCTCCTGAAGGCAGGGGGCGTCGCCGAGGTCCCAGGTCTTTCTGGTTCCAAACATGACCGCAGGGGAGAGCAGAGCGTTGGGCCGCTGGACCGGCTGATGGGGGCGACAGGGGAACCACATCGACAGCACCGTTAGCCTTTGTGTACCGACACCCCCCTTATAGAACCCCGCGCCGAGACAGGGGGGAAACGGCGGCTACTGGCGCCGCAGACCCGCTCTCTGACGGCAGGACTCGTTTTTTAGACATGACTTGTTTTGACATGGACATGATGAGTCAAATCTGGGCACTCGCTACTAGCACCGTCAGGCTTTGTGTTTTAGACAACGCATCAGATGTGTGCGGCACGGTGTTGGCTTTCCATTGTCCCAATGTGACAGCTTTCAACTCTGGGATAAACAAAACACCCTGCTCTCAGTGCTGTCCGGGCCTCCCCGAGCGATGCCATAACGTTGGCCCAGCCACACTAGAGCCAGCAGTCTGTTTACCAGCAGGGGTGAACTCCGTTCAGCTACGGTATCACACACACATTGAATCCAGGTGGGGGTCCAGTCCACTTCATCTGACTTTTGGTAGGAGTGTTACCAAGCAACACCAGCGTCGCACAACAACCTCATCATGCAAATGTTACTTTTCCATCCTTCGGCCCGTAACCAATCCAAGAGGTAACCAGTGGCAACGGTGCTCCCAAACACCCAGTTTCAACCTGTGCCACATATACTGATATATATATTCAACCTTAACCAAACCCCAGCTCCACTGAATCCCCCCCAAATTATTCAATTCACCTCACGGGCACAGCGCCTTCCGGTTCAAAGCCGTGCATCCACTCAGAGTGTCAAGAGTGTAAGAGGTTCAGTGACACCGGACTCAAACGTGGGTGAGGAGGTTTAACTCCCAGAGTCACAGACGTTCCGCTACGGTCCGCTGGGAGCACTGGGTTCCCACGTGCTGAACTTGACCTGCAGTTGACTCGGCCGCCTCTGTGCGCGGTCTAATCCCACAGCCGAATGGCCAACAGACAGACAGACTGTAGCATATCGACCTGGGCGGCCACGAGGTCCCTCCAGTACCCAGTAGGTTCTGTGGTACAATGAGGGCCAATGAAGGTAAGGCATTCACATGCATTTGTTGGGTGACCTATGGCTCAGGAGGTAGAGTTGGTTGGCTGGTAACCGGAAGGTTGCTAGTTCAATCCCCTGCTCCTCCTAGTTTCGAAGTGTCCCTGAACGAGACACCTTAACCCTAACTGCACCTGACGAGCTGGCTGTCGCCTTGCATGGTTGACCCCGCCGTCAGTGTGTGAATGTGTGCAATGTGTGCATGTTAGGCAGTATTGTAAACCTCTTTGAGTGGCCACCGGTTAGAATAGCGCGACATAAATGCAGACAATTTAACAGTTGTTAGACCAGCAATATTATGAAATGATCTCTTCCCTTGTGGAAGGATTTTCTAATCGTTTAACGGAGATCCGAGTGGAACCACACAGACCAGGTCTATTGTGCTGACTAGAATAGACCTGTGTTGTACAATACACGCATACAATACAAACCACAAAGGCTTGCAACAAGCTGGGGTGTAACTAGTCCATAGAAAGAAAAAAAGAAAGGGAAAACACCTGACCTTTGCTTCTGCTGGCTAATTATATCACAGGTCACTCTCAGAACACTGGATCCAGATCCATTATCTAATGACATTCAATAAAAGAAAAATCTATTTTAAAAAGGTCTCAGAAGTCAGCTGTTCCATCACCGCAACCCTACTTGACTTTGTGGTCCAAAAGGAATGCACGCACGCACGCACGCACGCACGCACGCACGCACGCACGCACGCACGCACGCACGCACGCACGCACGCACGCACGCACGCACACGCACACCTTATCTAGAAGAGACGACTGGGTGGAGGTACACATTGGTCTGACCGGAGAAAACCCAGCAAGACCCAGGTGTTCTTTCAGCCAGCCCCCTCCGCTGTGAACTGCCACCTTCAGTAAAACAGTCCCACACCGGCGGTTGCAGATCATATTCCCCCAACTACAAACCCCGCTGAGATCTGACCTGGGGCCAGCCATCTGTACTCTAGTCCCTCTGAGGAGCCCTTCACAGTCTGACTGTGGTCCAGTAAGTGAAGCAGCGTCTCCCCTTAGGGAACATTTGGTGTAATCTTTGAAACCCCACGAGGACACGCCCTCCATCTTAAAAAAGGACAAAAACGTGAGAATGAAAGGGAACACACCATTGCACCACAGCCTCCATTTTTCCACCTCTAGTGGGCCTTAAATATTTAATTTCTTAACATCGCATTGTGCATCGTGTCGGCCGGCATGTGGCTCCGGAGGTAGAGCGGGTTGGCTGGTAACCGAAAGGATGCGGGTTCAAACCCCGGCCGTGCGTGGCTGACACCGCTGTCGGTGTGTGAATGTGTGTATATGAATGAGTGAATGTTAGGCTCTAGTGTAAAGCGCTTAGAGTGGCCACCGGTTAGAGAAGCGCTGTATAAATGTAGTCCATTTCCGCACCATGTTCAAATGTTTAATAATTGGGAAGAGAGGATATGAGCAATTATGAGTGGCGGACAGACAGCCAAGAATCCCCAGAAGGTGGCAGACAGACAGTGCCCCCCCCCCCCCCTGTGCTTCCTCAATCAGACAGACACGGAGTGGCAGTCACCACCTGTTCTCCTCGCACAGAGGAGCCGTGTGTCGTACCTTTCTCCTCCTCACTAGAGGAGGAGCTCCCGGCCCTCTCACTATCTGGGGCGGCTCTTTGTTTGCTTTGTGGCACGTTTTAAAGTCTGGCTCGAAAACAATCGTCAGACCACACAAATCTAATCTGGTCGGCTGTGTTGTTTGTTATGCATCACACTGCGACTCTGCAGAGGACTCCTGCTGTGATCCAATAAGGTTTGTGATGAGGATTTTCACATTCAAATAGGGATCAGCCTTCTCCCCTCCCTCCACACACACACACACACTTGCACCTTCTTAAATCCCTTAGCCCTCTCCCAGCAATGCTTCCACGCCCGTAAAACCACAATATCCTACCAACACACGGCGTCTCAATTCCTATCTACTACAAACACAGCAGTATCTTAAATGTCCATCTCCTAGGCCTGAAGGCGCACACACACACACACACACACACACACACACACACACACACACACACACACACACACACTACTGAAGTGAGTACGTCGTCAGCCAATCCCGTCCCCTTGCCTACACATGCATCTGATAGCTTAAGCTTATGGACGAGGTTATTATGCGTTATGAGGTGCTGACCGTGCACAGTGCAAGTGGGGTGGATTACGGCTCTATGGATTGAGAGTGATGTTGACGGACCACATGGGCATGATGGCAGACTCCAATAAGCACACGCCCATGAGAACATCAAAAGGACTATTAGGCCCGTCAGTCGCCGACACCAAAGCCCTGTTCAAGGCCTCCGCGCTGCAGACCTCGGTTCGGAGCTC
The DNA here is from genome assembly GCF_949987615.1 of Pollachius pollachius. Lineage (NCBI taxonomy): Eukaryota > Metazoa > Chordata > Actinopteri > Gadiformes > Gadidae > Pollachius > Pollachius pollachius. The sequence continues at coordinate 27,139,560 of NC_136938.1, read as the reverse complement.
TGACTGGAGCAGGACAATTGTGGTCGACGACACGTTTTGTCGCTCTACGCATCGAGTTCCTTCTTTTGATCGTGTTTTCAGCGAGTCACAGCCACAATAAAGTCTATTTTTATCCTTCCCTGGTGACGGCAAAGGCTGTGGGAGGCCAGATCATTGTGTGTGTGTGTGTGTGTGGGGGGGTGTCTATACAACTGTCAGTATTTATGGTTCTAGTCCATAGCTGTGCTGAGAGCACAGCTCACAGGAAGAAAACAGCAACAGCATGTCCTTCCCTCTCCCCCTCACTCAGAGAGTAATACCACAACCTGGGCCAAAACTAGGCAGCGTGTGTCTGCAGCAGTGCAAACATTGGGGGTATGACGCTATCGAACATTAACAACGCCTTAATTACAATGGGTGCTGCTCAGAGCACAGGCACACCATCTGATAAGGACAAGGACGGCTTGCTGTTGGCTTACGTCGCTCCTCTCTGATCCTCCTCACTCACTCACCGACGAGACGCCGCCCGTCCCCCACCGCATAGACACACACCCCTCCTCTGCCTAAAGTGGGTCAAACCAGTGACTGCTCACCCAGTCACCGCGCGCTTAGAGTGAGAACATGTCTGCTCTCCACCAGACTGCAGACGTCAAAAATGTCTGCTGCCAACCAGACTGCACACGTAATACGAGAATGAGGTGCCCAAATGTTCTGCTGTACCAGCCACGCCCACAAGAGACACAATGCTGGGCACACATGGATGAAACACACATTGATGAGCAATAAATATACATAGAAGGATTAAGGACATTAAAGAGGGAAGGGAAGGGAAGGCACAAGTCAAGCATGCACAGAGCTCCACAGGCAGATATTCAACAGGGGAAACGCAACACTTCTGGCTGATTAAATTACATTTCATGCATCTCTACTCCAGCAATTTCCTCCCCCCCCACCTCCAGCCAACATCTCCACATATAAGCCCCCCTTCGCTTCCCCATGTCCCGTTTTCCCCCGCCTTCTCCCCCTCCATTTCCTTCTCCATCTCAATCCCCAATCGATCGCCAGTGAATTCCCATTCATGTTCTCCATCCTCATGCAGGCCCTCACACCTCCATCTTACCCCCCCACCTCCCTCCTTGACATCCTCCCTGTACTCACCACCTTCCCCGCAGCCTCGCTGTCCTGATCATCCCTGCATCACTGCCGCTTCCTCCCGCAGAACTGGTGCAGAAAGACACACGCCCCCCCCCCCCCCCCCGACACACGGCTGGTGTCAGATCCGTTTTAGAGCGGCCGAGAGCCAGTCCCCTCCCCTGGCTTTACTATCGGCGGCTGACTCCAGCGCGCACACACTGACACACTGCCTCCGCCTCCTGTTCCCTGGTAACGGGGGGATCTGAGCCAGAATCATGTATGCCGCGGACACCCCCCACTACCCCACTGGTAGACCCCTCCCCCTCCTCCCTCTCTCTCTCTCTCTCTCTCTCTCCTCCTCCTCCTCTCTCTCCCCTCCGCCATCCATCCTTGCTCGGGAGGAATAAATATTTCAGCTCTAAATGAAGAATGCCGTTGCTAAGCTCCCCTTCCACACTGCCTGCTGAAATATTAAACGTGCGCGTGCGCGCTGTCGCGAGTGTACAAAGACAACGTTTCTCCAGTCGACGAAGGAACGCTTTTGTCCAGTTCTAGTGATAAATGTATAAAATCGTACTTGTGCATCACATTTACATGATGAGGCAAGGATCCCCCAATGCAGTGAAGCACAAGAGAAACAAAATATTTATTTATACATAGGAATGTTTGCGTGATCATTCCATTGGAGCCGGTATGTTATTCTGTATTAAGGTTGTCCAGTAAACACAATTTACACACACTAAATCCCCTCCCCTCCCTGTCGCTCGCTGATGGGGATGATGGGTAATGGAGTTTTTCCTTTGGTTTGTGAGTATTTACACACAGCTATTCCTTTCAGTGCCATTATACACAAGTGTGTGTCTGTCTCTGTCCGTGGGTCCTTTTGTTGTTCCAAGATAGGCTTACATAGACAAAGCAACTCGCCTAAAGTCACTGAAGAGACAAGTCAATTATAAATGAGACACAAACCTGTGCAAAGTAATTGAATGGCTGTGACTAATAGAAACATTGCCCAGTCTAACATATCCTCCTTATAAACACAATAATTACGACTACATAATGACACAACAATAAGACCAACCTTCACCCAGTCACTGCTCTGTAGATAAAGGCTTGCTAGCTGCTCTCTATTTAGTTATGCGCAGCCAAGCAACGGTGCTTTCTAATCCGGAAGACACGCACATGGATGAATAGCTATTGAATTGACTCGCCATGCTTTCTAAACAAAGTCTGAAGGCATGTGGTTGCCTTCACTGGTCTGGTACAAAATTACACGTTTTAAAAAACACAACATAACCATCTGTGGGGATTAAGCCCTAAATTACTGAAACTATAACATCATGGCCAGATTAGAAGCATCTTTGGTTACATAAGGTTTGATCCGCATCCCACCGACTTCAGTTCAGCTCACATGAGCATTGGATTCTACAATTGTTGAACTTTAATTTGACTTTAATCTGAGTCATAAATGTGAGACAATAAAAATACCTGCAGTTTTAGGAGAAAGGGAGTGACACAGACAAATGCCAACTCCTTCTGCTCTAAAGGAATGCTTTCCATGCCGCTGCCTTCATCCCCTAAAAAGGGGAACACACAGTCCCAGGATACAGTGACGTATTAAAAGGTTGATTTATTTTAGATTGGAAAATTTGAAGAAGGAAAATTGGAAGAAGATTTCCACTGAGCCATGATCCAAATCATAAGGCTTCTCTTGGCATGAATTACTCTGCTATCATCACCGCCATAACGCTGTCCTCTCCAGACCATAAGTCTACTCTTGGCATAACTTCCTCTCAGATCATCGCCACCATAACGCTGTCCTCCCCCGATCACCTCACCTTTAAAAGCTTCCTTCTGTTTGGAACGTAGTACAGGCGGCCTGCTCTCCCAGGCTGTGACTCCAGTCTGCAGTGGGCCAGCTCCAGACGGTTCAGGGCCTTTCGCTGGCCGCTCCCATCCCCAGACGTACCCCCTGCAGGGGCTTCGCCTGAGGGCTCGGGGTCTGAGGCGCCTCCCTTCCTCCCCAGCTCAGCGTCGGGGCTGGCCTTCGCCTCCAGGGCCTTGTAGTAGCTCTTGATCAGGCTGTGGAGGGTGAGGACCACCAGGGTACAGAGGACATACATGATCCCTCCTACCCCCCGCCCCCGGCTGAGTGGGTGGAGGGCCCTAGCAGAGGGCTAGCTCCCCTTCCCGGTCGGTAATCACGTTAAGGTTCAACAGAGTCGCACTCGCACCCTCCAGTCGGACGTGTCAAAATGCTCAAGGGTCGGGCATCTCAACTTCCCGTACGTCGACAAGGTCCGAGTGATCGATGGATCAAAGTCCGTCGTCATGAGACGTCATGACCTCAACTTTCCATTCAGGCAGGATAATGGGTCCAATAGGGTTGCTTTAAAGTCCAACTGACGTTTGTTTGTTTTGAATCCAATAGGCGAGCTGAATGACAACAGGTATTTCTGGATCCGTTTTACACGGGCAAGGCGCAAACTCTCCCAAGTCTTAATCCCAGATCTCTCTTCCCTCAGTCGTCGCTCGGAAATACCCTGTGATGCTGAATTGCAAATCGTTATAATCCGCTCGTCTCCTCATTCCAGCCTCGCCCACAAACAAGACTCACACCTACTGGCGTTATCTCACCTGTTCCACCTCTGTACGCAAGTCCCATGCAGATTAGATTAAAAAAGTGGACCTTGTTCAATCTTCATAGCTTTACGTTTTCTTTACTTCACCTCGCCAGGTGCACAGCCCAGGTAACCCAAGGCTTCAGCAGCTCGGTGTCGATGTAACTCAAGAAGCCCGGTCCTCATTTGCCTCCTCACTTTAGACACGCAAAGCGGAGGGACAAATTTGCCTGCAAAGCACCAGGAAACCGCGGAGCGGAGAAGTCGGCAGTGTACTCAAAAAGCAGCTGGGAACTCCCAACACGTTGCCTTCAATGCACCCCAAAGAGGGGAGCCTCCGTCTCCTCTGGAGCCGAAGGTGGGTCACGCCGTCTCCGGTCCCCCTCGTGTTGCGCCTCACCTCCTGCGGGGGTTAGTGGCAAAGTCCCGGTGTGGTAGAACCGGGAGCCGGAGAGAGTCCAGTCCGGTCCGTCCTCGCTGGGAAGGGTTGCAGTACTGGCGGGGATGGGACGGGGCCGGGGATGATGGGGGTTTGTACTTTACCGGAGACACTCACTCACCCCTCGCCTCCCTGCTGAAGATTAGCGCCCTCACAGGTTAGCGCTTCACCTCGCTGCACCGAGCCAGCCTGAATCCTCCAGTCACTGTCCCTCTCTCCAACGTGCCTCCATGCCCAGATCCCTCCACCCCACCCCGCCCTCTGGCCATCTGCCGCCCCGGGATAAACACATAAACACTGGGACGGGGCAGAGCAACCGCCGGTGATGTAACATGATTGAGTCTGCCTGAGGATTCCTAGGATTCAGGATTCTCTTTTTTTTTTCACACAGACACTCATTCCAACAGTCGATAGATGCACCATCGAAGCAGAACTCTGGCATCCCATTGGTGGAGGAGGCGACCTCGCTGGCCCGCCGTTGGTCAGGGGAAGCAGATAAGACCGTGAGGCTCCCATCACAGCGTGGGACCTGACACTGTGAATCAAAGGTCTGCGTTGTGACGCCCGCCTCGAGTGATCAGCCAGGACACTGCTCCCTCTGTGGCCGGCCAATCACCCTGCTGTTAAAAGACTAAAGGACAGTCTTGAGAACAAAAGGGAGAGCAGCACAGTTTCCACCCGAGTGATCACTTTCAGCGTCTTAATTGGAGGGGTGGGACCATGAAGAGAGCAGAGCTTATCCAGTTCACCCACGTGCCATGGTTCTAGAGTTCAAGTTGAAATACACCGGAATCTAAAAAGGGCATGACTACGGAAGGAACATTCACTAAGCCAAGTTTATTGAACAGCAATTAACTACAACAACGAGAATCAAATGAAAGCATCAAACCATTAAATCATAAACAAGAAACCATGAAGAGATCATAACTACAGCCACATCCAGTTCTTTAAATTTCCTACTTGGAAATAAGAATAACTTGCTGGAATAGTATACAATAACACAATCAATGCACTTCACATGTCTACAATTCCGGCCACCATTGTATGTTGTACGTCCTGGCACTTAATGTACGCACTTAATCTACATTGCACTTATTCATATTACTTAATTGTGTAGCATCTGCGGTAGCTTCTATCACTGCTGTACACGGGGAATGGGTTAACCTAGCGATTGTAATACTTGCACTTGGTTCTATGAACATCTTTACTGTACTGACAGCGATATATTGTCTCACTTCTTATGACAAATGTACTCATTAAAAGTCGCTTTGGATAAAAGCGTCTGCTAAATGCCCTAAATGTAATGTAATGTAAATGTCCAATTGCTGAACCGAAAACAAACTCCCAGGCACCCACTGAAAGGAGGTCACCTCTCCTGGAACCGGGCTAGCCCACGATGGCCGGGCGGGCTCGGACCTGTGGTCACAATTAGACACTGGTGTCCATGGGTCATTCATACAGGCGGGCATAACGCCACTCAAGCTAGTCAACAAGTCAACAAGCTACATGAAATAGCTACAATAGTACTGAGGCAACTTCATATATACAACACTCTTAGAGCCAAAGAAAGGTACGTGCCGTGCGTGTCGCTGACCAGATTATCTATTAGCACGCACCCGCTTGCTTATCAGCATATTAATTCATCTGTCAAGAACAGATTCATAAATATGTCTTTAAGAAGCTGCCAGTCGATAGGGTTGAAGAACATCATAGTCTGAATGCAAAGAAAACCGAGCTACAGCACAAATGAATAATGCCCCGATGTTTCCCTTTAGGACTGTAATCTCTGCGGCCTCGGGTTCGTCCAGGATCCAAACAGGTCAGGAGGTGAAGGGGTGTGCATGTCAACGGGCACGACAGGTATGTGCACGTGCACTGCAGGCCAGACCACCTGGGTCTAAGCAGCTTACGCTAGAATCCTGCCTCCCCTTCATGTCAAGAGCGGGGTTCATGTCAAAGAGGGGTTCAAGGCTCCTCATCTAACAGTAATAACATGAAGGTCTTTAGCCGACTTCTGGTTCAGACACTGCTGAAACTCCGCCAGCGAGAGCAGACAAGACGGAGGGAGAGAGAAGGAGAGAGTTTCCACCCAGTTGGGTCACTGTGTAATTTACACAGAAATAGCGCAGATGAGAGGGAGGGCGGATGAGCGCAATGCATTTTGGGACGGAAAAGGGATTTATGATTACATTGAGGCTTCTGGTGGTTTTTCTGCTGACTTCCTCTGCTTGAATATGAAAGACAGACTGGTTCACAACACAAGGAGCATTCCGGGAGTAAGGAAGGAAAGTAAGGAAAACAAGAAAGTGAATCCCCCAAGCGGGAGCTCTTAGCTATGTTTCCTCCCCCTCTTCCTGTGTTACCTCGAGGATCAGCAAGTTGTGTTCCCACCCCGGGACTCAGACACGGACATGGAGAGATCATTAGAGTTAAACCCTGAAGAAACAAAGTCAGGCCAGAGCGGCTTTCTCAGGATGCCCCCACAAGGAAAAGTGAAATGACTGCAATGTTACTCTAATCCACAAAGGAATGACGTTGTACTGTTTAACTTGTCAGAAAGAACCCCCTTTCTTGCTTACAAGAATTCCTGACGTTTTTGTGACATCCATTTTATAGATGTGAACAAATACGAGAAACATTTGTCACAGGAAGTAACTTCTCTACTATACACATGATCTATACATCTCTGAATATAAAACAAAGCTGTGACACACACCCACACCAAGAATGCTTAGGAAGGAAGACTTTCTACTGCAATAAAAGGCCGTAGATAACATCTTGACGTCCTTAAGAGAATGTCCTTATTTTGCCTATGGCCATTCGTTAAGAGAAACATTCAGTGGTCGCACACTGATGTGTTTCCCATCTCATCCTAGAGGCCTTTTTGCTGTCCAAACCATTCCCGTAACATCAAGTAGTCCATACCAAACAGCAACACATTCAGTCTTTCCCTGTACAGCCGTAGCATTTGGTGTTCAATAGAGAGTTTATCCGAGCCAATACATCTTATTTTAGAAGACCATCTAACCAAACAAGGCTTTAGTTTTACTTCAACACAGTCATTCTGAAGTAAAGGCATTTATATTGTGCATAAGCCAATGAAAAGAAAAAGAAAGAAATAGATACCGATGAAAAGAACCAGCAGTTTAATTGTTTGAACATTTCCCTAAACAAAGTGACTTTGTTAAACGTGCTTTGGTCGCTTATGTGTCAGTATGCATCAACAGTCCCTTTAATGACTCAGCCAGACAGCACCCTCTGGTGGTCTATTTGGTTATACTCCACACTGGGGCGTCAATGACCAAACATAAAATGACCGTTTTATTTTAACGCCGCACGTCGAGTCAAACCCATCTAGACATACAGCGATAGATTATGTATATGGTCCACTCCCACATCATCTAGGGAAAAGACATGATTCATCCTTATGCATAACCTGCTTCCAGTTCTCTGGATAAACGTGCCAAGAGCTCTCAGGGAGAGTATGCCGGGGATCCTGAACATAAGAGGCCTGGGCAGTCCTTCAGTTTAACGTCTCTTCTGAGGGCCTCCCAGGGCCGGGTCATCAGACTGCACTTAACTTCTGGACAAGACTCAGGCAACCACATTAACTAAGGACTGGATTTGACGATGCTTGCAGGCTGCATTTACAATCTCTATTTGCACTTTCACCCGAGCATTTTATTAGTAACCTGTTATCTTTGACGCACAATGCGAGTTTCGACTTGAGCTGACAATAACGATGTCTAACGCAATAGGAAGCTTGCCGCATGTCTATAAGCAACAGTTTGACCGCAAATAAACAGGCCTGCATATAAAATATAAACCAGGGAGGTGTAGTCTACTACGCCCTGCGGGTTGGTGCCCCGCCACCGCCTCCCTACGCCCAGCAGTCCACAGCGGTTCTTCTGACAGAGCTCCTGTGACCACGGCCTCTGGAATGCTCTGAGGATGACGCGTGAGGAGCAGAGGGCCATCATGGAACAAAATGCGTTCTCAAGTCAGTCCCTTGAGGCGCGTAACACAGCATTACGCGCACAACCGCGGGCACTTATAACCGGGTATGGCTCCCACATGCTCAGAGCGCAGTCCTAAATAATCTCTACAGTGTTGTGATTGACTGATTGTCCGAAATAGGTCCGAGACTTCACAGTGTTGTTCGTTCGGTGAGTCCCTGACGAAGCGGTGTATTTATAGATGGAACCGTTTGTTTCTCCAGACACACCCTGCAGGGGTAGGACTTAACTTAACCGCCTCCATGTGCTTCTCCTTATTGGAGGATGCGTGGAGGATCCTGGAGAAAACAAGACGCGCCTGTGTGGCGGAGAGATGACAGGGCTGCGCGCGCATCTCACCACGACGTAAAAGTTCGGGAAAAAGTTCGAGGAAAGTTTGGAACGTCGAGTTTTGTTCGCGCGTAGAAACTTTCACTGTTCCATCAGTTAAAGTCTCGAAGTGAGTTCAGCCTGTACTGCAGCCAACCGGCCTCTGCACGAAAGTCTTTAGAACCCAACAGTTTGGTGTCTGTCACGAAAACATCAAGCCCTAGCCACATCCAATCTGTGCCCAATTAATTCATCCAAAAGGTTTTTCTGTTTGCGTTGGATTTTTATTTCGAACCTACCTCCGGTCCTGAGCGCAAAACCTCCTCCTCTTCCCCTCGTGTGGTTCTCTTTATTCCGATAGTGTTGGGGGGACCCTGGTTCTGAGTGTCCTCTCCTGAGATGAGGCGGTTCTTTGGAGGAGCTGCTCGTCGTCTGCCGAGACCAGAGTTCCTCCTCTGCTCTTCTGAATGCAGCTGCGCTCTGAACAGCTGAGGGTGGTGACGTGTGACGTCAGCCGGCAAATCAATCACAGAGCAGGGAAACCGCTGTCTGTCTGTCCGCATGGACTCGTAATAACCATATGCATCGTTTGGTTTATCAAAGTGACAAGCGCCCTTATAATTATTCTGAGATAAGTTTTACATCAGGAGATACCATATACTCAAGCTGAATGCCATATTGTTGCATCATTTCCCCTTAAAGTCACCAGCCACCCCCTTCTCGACACATAGGTCTGAAGGTCCTTCTTATTCGACCTATTTCTAAATAATTCACAAACAAAACGACATTTTGTTCACATAATTGTATTTATAAAATAACATTTTCACCAAACAGCGCTTATTTTATTGGTCATAATCGAAAATTAAATCCCTGAGCATTGTTCTATATGACTACAAAAAAATGGACTACGTTTGTTTCAAGTCGTTTGGGAAACACACAGTCAGAAAAATACTATTAAATCATCTAACAAGCACCTGATGAACCACGTCAAACGTGGTTTCTCAAACGTTGTGCGAACCATTATATTGTACATAAGCATTTCTAGGAGAGATTGTTCTAGAAGATATGAATGAAAATTCTTTACTTCGTTCCCGCATTCACGTTGTTATTTTTTCATTCATGATAGACAGACTCTGGACACAATGAGCACTTCCATAGCTTCCTGGAAGCATTTCCTTCACACACACACACACAGACACACACACACACACACACAGACACACACACACACACACACACACACACACACACACACACACACACACACACACACACACACACACACACAGTGCTATAGAGTAGTTTAAAAACATCAGCTAGATAGATAGAAGATGGAACAAATAAAGGATCACGCTACCAAAAGCAGTTATTGCATCTATAAAATTAAGAGAATTTGCTTAGCACAGTTTAGCATAGTGAAGGCCATAGTTTGTCACAAAGGGATAGTAATGTACCACAACAGGGACAATGGCAATAACGAAAAGCTTGAATCAGCAGCAAACCAGAGATAAGGACTGAGATATTGTGGGGAGTCAGTGTGCCTGTGTATCTCTGTATCAATGTGTGTTGTAGCGTGGCCATAGTCAGGAATCTAATCATACAAAAGTAGGGATCCATCAGTACGGTCTACAAACCTATCCTGGGTTTATTGAATTGATGGATCGGTCTGGTGTCCTAGAATTGGCCTTCAACAAACATCTGGCCTACTTCCTACTGCGGTCTACCACCAGACCTGACAGCCACCAGACCTGACAGCCACCAGACCTGACAGCCACCAGACCTGACAGCCACCAGACCTGACAGCCACCAGACCTCAGGGGGAGGAACACGTGACGTTATCCCACGGTTCAAAGTGGCTCACCACATCCAGACCTAACCAGGTCCTACACCAGGACCTCACCCCCTGATGTCCCTCCTCCTCCTCCTCCTCCTCCTCCTCCTCCTCCTCCTCCTCTCCCCGTCGGTGTCTACTCCTCCTCCTCCTCCTCCTCTCCCCTTCAGTGTCTACTCCTCTTCCTCCTCCTCCTCTCCCCGTCGGTGTCTACTCCTCCTCCTCCTCCTCTTCTCCCCTTCAGTGTCTACTCCTCTTCCTCCTCCTCCTCTTCTCCCCGTCAGTGTCTACTCCTCCTCCTCCTCCTCTTCTCCCTGTCAGTGTCTACTCCTCCTCCTCCTCCTCCTCTCCCCGTCGGTGTCTACTCCTCCTCCTCCTCCTCTCCCCGTCGGTGTCTACTCCTCCTCCTCTTCTCCCCATCGGTGTCTACTCCTCCTCCTCCTCCTCTTCTCCCCGTCGGTGTCTACTCCTCCTCCTCCTCTTCTCCCCGTCGGTGTTTACTCCTCCTCCTCCTCCTCCTGTTCTCCCGTCGGTGTCTACTCCTCCTCCTCCTCTCCCCGTCGGTGTCTACTCCTCCTCCTCCTCTTCTCCCCGTCGGTGTCTACTCCTCCTCCTCCTCCTCCTCCTCTTCTCCCCGTCGGTGTCTACTCCTCCTCCTCTTCTCCCCATCGGTGTCTACTCCTCCTCCTCCTCCTCTTCTCCCCGTCGGTGTCTACTCCTCCTCCTCCTCCTCTCCCCGTCGGTGTCTACTCCTCCTCCTCTTCTCCCCGTCGGTGTCTACTCCTCCTCCTCCTCCTCTCCCCGTCGGTGTCTACTCCTCTTCCTCTTCTCCCCGTCGGTGTCTACTCCTCCTCCTCCTCCTCTCCCCGTCGGTGTCTACTCCTCCTTGGCCTTGCCGCCCCGCTCCACGCTGAGTAGCTCCTCCCCCCCGACCCGGGGGGTCATGCGGATCACCAGCGAGCCGTCGGTGGTCTCGGAGACCGCGTCCTCGTCCCCGGGGGCCGCGGCCCGGGGGATGGGGGAGCGGCGGCGCATCGGAGAGGGAGGAGGGACGTCGCCCTGGAGGGAGAGGGGGAGAGAGAGGGGGAGAGGGAGCGAGGGAGGGAGCAGGAGAGAGGGGGGGGAGAGAGGGGGAGAGCGAGAGAGGGGGAGGGGGAGAGGGAGGAGAGTTGGAGAGAGGAGAGGAGAGAGAGAGAGAGGGAGAGGGAGAGGGAGAGAGGGGGAGAGAGAGGGAGGGAGAGAGGGGGAGAGGGACAGAGGAGAGAGGGAGAGGGGGAGGGAGGGGGGGAGAGAGAGAGGGAGCGAGGGGGAGAGAGAGAGGAGAGTGGGAGAGAGGAGAGGGACAGAGGAGAGAGGGAGAGGGGGAGGGAGAGAGAGAGAGAGGGAGAGATGGAGAGAGGGAGGGAGATAGGGGGAGGGAGAGAGGGGGAGAGGGAGAGGGGGAGGGAGATAGAGGGGGAGGGAGAGAGGGAGAGAGGGAGAGAGGGAGGGAGATAGAGGGGGAGGGAGAGAGGGAGAGAGGGAGGGAGAGAGGGGGAGGGAGGGAGGGGGTCAGTTGAGTCCTGTTAGCGGTCAGTGGACTACGGGGCTGGGAGGAAGGGGAGGAACGGGAGCTAATGCTGAAGCGCGAACAAAAAAACATGGACCTTAGTAGGGAATGCAAAACGTGCCAGGTCACACTATGAAACTGTTCAAAGGAGACCTTATATTTTAGAAGACCATCTAACCAAACAAGGCTTTGGTTTTATTTCAAAACAGTCATTCTGTAATAAAGGCATTTTTTATTTTGAATAACCCAATACATAGAAGAAAAAAAACGTGGAAGAATTAGATACCCATGCCATGAAAAGAACCAGCAGCTAATCATTTTTTAAATAGTAAAAGTGTGAAAGTGTCTCACAAGTGAGCCCCTTTCACGGAGGTGTAGTTGTAAGAGCAACTCAGGTGTCGCTCATATCGCTGATTACGGGCCTGCACCTTTGATGTCGGCCTATCGGGGCGCGGTTGCCAGACTTATCCTCCCTGGTTTAGTCTACTACCCGCGCCCTTTAGCAGACCCATAACTAGTGGTGTGAGCAACGCCTGTGATTGTCCAGTGACGACGCTGCTGTGAAAAAGTGTGTTTCGGGAAAATTACACCGTTTCATTGACCGTGTGAGACGGCAATGCCTCCAAGGTTGGATGTTTGGTGTTTCATTCTTTACACTTCCTAGCGACATAGCGAGCCCCTCTCTAGACATGTAGCGCTTCTTCATTTAAATTTATATTTAGGGCATGTAGCAGATGCTTTTATCCATAGCAACTTACAATAAGTACATTTGTCAGAAGAAAGTAATATAATAAAAAAAAATGAAACGATAAATGAAACCCATTCCCCATAAAAACCAAAGACAACTAGGATAAGGCGCTACACAACGCTGAGTACTATTTTTAAGTGCAAGGGCGTACAACACATAATGAGTGTGTACAAAATGTGCCAGGACGTGCAACATACAATAAGTGCGTACATTAATTGCCGGGACGTGCAACATACAATAAGTGCGTACATTAAGTGCCAGGACGTGCAACACACATGTTGCTCTTCAGGGCGACATAGCGAGTACCTCGGTGGCCATGTAGGTCTTCTTCAGCTTGGCGAAGGTTCCCTCAAGCCCCGCCTCCTCGGTGACCTGCAGCGCTGCCTTGAAGAGCTCAGGGGTCGGAGGCCGCATGGCGATCACCTCCACCGTCCCCTTGTCCACCTTGGCGTCCGTCTTCTTGTCCTTGGTCAGCATCGTCCTGCAGCGAGAGGGAGAAACACAAGCAGTGTGCGTGTGAGTGTGTGTTAAGGGAGACACACACACGCACACACACAGTGCCTGTGTGTGTGTGTGTGTGTGTGTGTGTGTGTGTGTGGGGGGGGGGGGGGGGGGGGGGCGGCATGAAGCTGTGCGTGGAGGAAGGAAACTCGTGCGCCCACGGAAACACCCACCCAACTTTTTTTTTTTTTTCCACCCAATTACACACACACACACACGCACACACACACACACACACACACACACACACACACACACAAAGCATTTCTAAAGGTTGTTCTTGGTATTGCTTTACTTCTTTTTTCTTTCTTATTAAATATTTTCCTTTCATTCATATCCTTTTCAAACCCCTCCTGCTCAGAGTACGGGCACACACACAATCACGCACTCAAGCACACGCAAACACACACCCACCCACACACACACACACACACACACACACACACACACACACACACACACACACACACACACACACACACACATTCCTGCAACTAACAAGCTAAACGCCAACATGGTGTTCTGCCTGAGACGCTGCAGGGACCCCAGGCCGGGCCGTGGGAGGGTCACGGGACTGGGATTATCGTGGCTAATTACCCGCCTACTGGCCTGATAACACAATCAGCAGCTACTCCGGCCTCAATCACGAGCTTACACGGCGTCTCCCCCTGAACCCAGGAAGAGACCAGCGACCCGCTACAGAGCGAACAACAGGTTCCGGGAGACAGGGAGACGTGGGGAACCCGAATCAACCGGCCCCTCCGCAATCCCCTTCACCGGACTTTAAACCAAAGCGCTATGTAGGGGTTGACGATGAATGGGTGAATGTGGTTGTGTGCGGTGCGAGCATTCCCAGCGTTTGTGTTTGTCGCCCTCTGACGAGGCCTCAGCGGTGTCGCTGGTGGCGGTGGGAGTGGTGGCAGCAAACGGCCACACAGGCAAGCCAACAAGCGAGCATCTTCCGACGCTGTGGATCAAGCACGGGGGCTCTGCCCTCACTTGGCCTTCTTCCTGAGCAGCTTCTGGGACTCAGGGTAGTGCACGAGGATCTCGGCCAGGTCCTTCTTATCCAGGATGAAGACGTTGACGAATCCGTGGGCTTTAACGTTGGCCGTGCGCCTGTTGCCCCCGCCTCCGGCCAGCAAGCTGAACGTAAACAGAATACAATCAATACCACGAGGCTGTGTCAGCTGTTTATGTGTATGTTGTACATCCTGGAACTTATCATACACACTTGTATGTTGTAAGTCCTTGCACTTAAAAATAGTACTTAGCATTGTGTAGCGTCTTACCATAGCTATCTCTATTGTATGCGGGGAATGGGTTTACATAGTGATCGTTAGTGCTTGGCACTTGCTCTTGTGAACATCCTTACTGTCCCGACAGCGATATATATCGTTGTTTCTCTTTCTTTCGACAAATGTACTTAGTGTAAGTGGCTTTGGATTAAAGCGTTTGCTTAATGCCTTGAATGTAAATGTAAATCAAAATGATGTTAGTGTTTCTGCCTGCACACACACACAGCGCTGCACACTCCCTCCATCGGTCTTCCTGAATCCTGAAAAGACCCCGTCGCTGTTAATGTTGTGCCCACGCACTCGGTTCACACTAGAGCTGCTCGATTATGGGAAGATCATAATCACGATTATTTCGGTCAATATTGAAATCACGATTATTCAAACGAATATCCTTGAGTTTGAAAACATGATGTGTTTATTCAGCATGTCTCTCCCAAAAATCACTTTCTAACTGAAAACTTAAAAAAAAACTTAAAAACATACACAAAATGGTCAAATAGAAAATGTACAGATATGTATCCAGCTGTCGTGCCCTTTCTATAAAACTAAAACGAAAAAAACTTGATTATATTAGCTTTGTGATCGTTTGAAATCGAAATCGCGATCAAAATTTGGTCCATCGCCCAGTCCTAGTTCACACTGCGGTTCATGGATTCGACCCACAGACCCTGACCTGATCTCCCCGAACACGGAGCCGGCTCGGATGGTGACGAAGACGGTCTGCAGGTCCGGACCCCCCACCACCTGGACCTCGCCCTGCTTGATGATGTACATCTCCCTGCCGATCTCGCCCTGCGACCACCAGGACACGAGCCGTTAGCATCCTGCCCATGCGAGTGATTCACACGTTTGCAGGTAAATGGGCTGCATTTATACAGCGCTTTCCTAACCAAGGGCCGCCCAAAGCACTATACGATACTGCCTCACAATCACCATTCACGTACACATTCACACACCGACGGCGGAGTCAGCCGTGCAAGGCGACCGCCAGCTCGTCGGGACGAGTTACGGTGAGTTGCCTTGCTCAAGGACACTCAGCTAGTAGGAGCCGGGGATCGATCCAGCAGCCTTCTGGTTACCAGACAACCCGCTCTACCTCCTGAGCTACTGCTGTTTGTGTTTGTCACCCTCATGCTTGTTGTGCTCAGACAGACAGTTAAGACTGTCTGAGTACAGCACACGCTGTGGCAGAGTGGTTCTTGTTGTGGTTTTATTTGGTACCTTTTTGCAGACAAAGTCTCCGGGGAGGTAGACAACAGACTTGAGTCTTGTCAGCATGTCAAAGACCATCTGTCTGTCGCATCCCTGAGGAGGGACAGATAGACAGAGGGAGACAAAGCATTAAGTTGATTATAAAACCATTTACATAAACATTTACATTAAAGGCATTTAGCAACTTACAATAAGTACATTCATCAGTAGAAAGATAAACTATATATCGCTATCGGTACAGTAAGGATGTTCAAAGAAGCAAGTGCCAAGCATTAACAATTGTTAGGGTAAAACCAAGTGTGTATTGAGAAGGTAAAGGCAGTCGTATGATAGGATGACGTCATAGCAATAGTTGTGTGTGTATTTCGCATCGCCCTCTGACCTGGAACAAAGCTACTTTACTGACGATGGAGTAGTTGACGTCCACGGCCATGTCCAGCCTCATCTTATCAGGGAGCTGGACCAGCAACTCTTGTTCGTCTGGAGACAGAGAGACAAACAGACAGACAGACAGACAGACAGACAGACAGACAGACAGACAGACAGACAGACAAATAGACAGACGACAGACAGACAGACAGACAGACAGACAGACACATAGACAGACAGACAGACAGACAGACAGACACATAGAAAGACGACAGACAGACAGACAGACAGACACATAGACAGGACAAACAGGATGGTCAAAACATTGTGACTTGTGTGTCACCATGATTAAACGAAACAAAAACAAAATACATTTTACAACGTGACTTTTCCTCGCCGCGGTATTAAGCAGTGCATCTGTTTGAGTCTCCTAGCAACAGCATCCCTGTCCGTGTGACTTACCCAGCATGCCCTGGATCTTCCAGGTGTAGTCGTACCAGGTCTTGATCCGGTTCTGGACATCCCGGGGGATGTGGTAGGAGGTCATGTACTTGACGGTGCTGTCCATGCACGCTCGGTAGTAGTTCTCGCCCGCTGTGGCAGCCCCCACCACATCTCTCATCTAGGACACCAGAAGGTTGGGGCAAACCAGTCGGTAAGGAGCGGGGAGGTCAGCTTTAGGCTGGCAGACCGAAAACAATACATGCCCAGGCTTAGGATTTAGAAGCGGTCTGACCTGACCAATCATGATGGAGAAGGCAAAGACGCCCGTGAAATAGTTCAGGAGCTGGAAGACGATTTCGAAGACAGTGGTGGGGTCGGGCAGCCCTCCGATGGTGATTAACGTCTTCACGGCAAAGTAGTAGCACCGGATATACCTACGCATCAGAGGAGGGTACGCTTTATCTCGTGGGACAATCAAAACACTCATGTCATACTTAATATCATAATTTCAATTCATTGTAATGTAAATTTCATAGTAAATGCATTGCAAATACAAATCTCAAGGTTAGTATGCATCTGAGGGGGTCATGGATCCTTACGCGTTGCCTTTGCCGTTGTAGACCCATTTGGTCGACCCTAGTCCCTCGTAGTCGGAGCCCCAGTAGAAGAGACATGCGTTGATGTGCAGGGAGTACAGCAGGTAGGCCGTGGTGCGCATGACCCTGGAAGGAGGGAACATGGGTTCAAAACTGGTTATGTACAATGTACAAAGCCGCACAATGAACGGCATATTAACCAAAATCTAAGGTTGAATTGAATTTAAAAAAAAGGAAACCATTTAATAAATCAGATTTTCGTCATGTCAAATTACAAACGATTACCTCTCAGCAATTGCTTTATTATTGTTTTATATGCAGTAGGGGCCACATGATATTAATTGAATGGATCATTAAATGGTTAATCGATAATTCGCCATCAATTATTGCAATTTTCATTTTTGTCATTATAGTGCAGCCCTTTTACAAGGCGGGTGGGATATTGACCTAAACGCAGATGATCCTGATGTTGGTTGTTTGGCTGTGTGGTTGGACTTTGTAGATTCCTTGGTGTCCTTACCTCCAGATGTAAGCCTTCTTCATCACTGCCTCCACTCGGTCGTTGAACTCGTTGAAGACCATGTACTGGAAGACAGAGCCAGTCCGGTCAGAGTTGGGCTGTTTCATATTCACCACTCTGTAGAGCCACCCTTCCACACGTTCCTCATGACG
Source organism: Pollachius pollachius (assembly GCF_949987615.1). NCBI lineage: Eukaryota > Metazoa > Chordata > Actinopteri > Gadiformes > Gadidae > Pollachius > Pollachius pollachius. Next base: position 27,121,842 of record NC_136938.1, on the reverse strand, counting down.
CAGGCACACACACTCACCTTGAGCAGTCGGGGGAACCGCAGAAGAGAGTTGACTCCAGTGAAGTAGTAAAACACCTCCATGGGAAACAGGCAGATCATGTCCATCTGGAAGACACAACGTTTCACTGCAGAGGTGTTCAGGAAGGGACAGATTCGGCACATCTCTGCAGGTCTGACCACTTACCTTGAATCTCTCTGTGGTCATGTAGTGGTCTCTCATGTCCTTTTTATCACACTGCAGTAGAAAGACACAGATGAAAACCAAGGCGTTAAGTGATGTATTTTCTTTTCTGAACTGTAATGCATATCCTCTGCAATAACCTGATAAGAAGGCGTGCATGATCAGAACCAAAGATAAAAGCCATCTTCCACTGACCACAATGTCTCCACCACGAACGAACTCCAGCCTGGTTTGGAAGACGACCATGTCGGTGATGTAGATGAGGTCGCAGGTGTAATCCATGAGGAGCCAGAGGTGGACGTTCTCAGGCGTCTGGTATGGGAAGGCCCAGCGTACAGGGATCAGCCACAGGTTCCAGTTCCACGCCATGACCACGCATAACAGCCACATCACATACAGAAAGTCTGCAGAGCAAGAGACAGACAATCAGTTCGCACGACGCACAATTTAGCCGGAGCAATCTTCTGACTTTTTTATGGGTTTCCATTCATTTATTTTCTTCTCTAATCTTATACTTTCTCACCAGGTTTTTGGGGAGCTATCCCTAGCCTCTAGTCTATGGGAATAGGTTTGGTTGTGATTGTGATTGTGACGGATGGCACTGAATCCAACGTGACAGGTATTAAGTTTAGTTGCGTTCCCTTCAAAGGCCAGCGCTCCACCTACCGGTGTACGGGTCGATGCTGGAGGGGAAGCGGTAGTCAAAGACGACTTGGAGCCAGTCAGGCATGGGGGGCAGCTTGGGCAGCTTGGGCAGTGCAGGGAGCTTGATGGGGTACCCGAAGAAGTCATAGTATATCTCCAGCTCCTCCTTTTCCTCCTCCTCTTCCCCGCCTCCCTCTGCGGGGGCGTCCTTCTTCACGTCCTCCGGGGGTGGAGGAGGCGGAGGAGGAGGAGCTGCGACGGGCACTGAAGAGATCAGATGCTCTGGTTAGATGTTGTCTGATAAAACACATGTGTTGCTAACTAGCAGACACTTTTATAATTGGTTTTAAGATACAGGTTTTACGACCTAACCCCTAACTCCTCGGCCTCTTGCTGATTGTTGCCGACAGGTAGAATGTGGACTCTGGGGTCCAACAAACTAGCCACGACTATTCCGCCCGTAAATCGTCAAAATTTCAACTTCAAACATTTAGAAAAAAAAAGCGATTTTATAAAAGTCATAAAAGAAAAAGGAGGCAAGCTAGCCAATGCCATTAACAGTGATCCTCATCAACCATAATGAAGTCTAGAGCAGCAGTACTCACTATCCTCTTCATCCGACTCGTCCGGATCCACCAGCCGTTCCCTGCGGAACTCCGTCCTGCCTTTGAAGAGCAGCACCAGCTCCGACAGCCGCTCGGTGACCATCACGCTGGCCAGGCTGGCGGCGGACGTAGGACGGCCCCTGGAGGTCAACACAGGGGGCTTCAGTACAGAGTGCGGCCCTTGGTTTGGGCGTGTGTGTGTTGAGACAACGTCAACGCCCACTCACTCGTCCTCAGCCGTCAGGTGGGTCATCTTGTCGTCCGCTCCGTCTTGATAAGCGCCACTGGAAGAACAAAACGTGTGATGCTTTTTGTATAAGACTTTTATTAGCTCTTTTGCTAAGCATTTGTATGCAAATCTTTCATTCCGCTGTTATTATTCTTCTTAAAACAGAACCGACAATGATATTGACGATGGTATAGGCGCCAGTAGCTCAGCAGGTAGAGCGGGTCGACCAGAAGGTTGCTAGTTCGATCCCGGCTTCTCCTAGCCTAGAGTGTCACGTGTCCCTGAGCAAGACACCTCACCCTGACTGCTCCCAACGAGCTGGCTGTCGCCTTGTGTGGTCGGCTCTGCCGTCGGTGTGTGAATGTGTGTATGAATGGTTGTAAGTCGCTTTGGATAAAAGCGTCAGCTAAATGTAAAATCTGATGTAAAATGTTGATTGTGTGATTGCACGTCTATATCAAGGGTCAGCAACCTTTTCAACATGCAGTGCCAGTTTGACATTTTCTCGTTAATGAGTGTGCCTTAAGCAACAATATATTAAAAATTAAGCTGAATTATGACACAGCGACCAAAAACATTTCCAGAAGACCTGGAATTGTACTATTTCCATATAGTCCACAATCATGCATCAACATTTTAAATGTTTTTTGGGTTGTTATATTTGCAACATGGGCTTACAAATTATATTTAAATATCAGAAACATTCAGAAACTCATTCAAAAACATATTTGGACTGTGAGAAATGTAAAAAACGAGAATATATGAGAATGTTGGAACCATCCACATCAATATCTTTAAGACATGTACAGCTTTGCAAAACCTTGTGAAGGCAAGGCATACAGGCCACTTGCAACAATATTTTAAATATTTTGTTCTCTATTACTCATAACATAGGTTTAAAAACTATTAATTGACCCATTTCAGAACACTGCTTTCTGTAACTGATTTAAATATATTTGCACTGGGAGGAAATGCCCAAAGCAGAATAAAATGCAAAAAAAAAATGGTAGCAATGGTTATGCTGCCGCATTGTGCTGTGAATTTTCAATTAATAATAATAATAAAAAGGAAAAAAAAAAGGTTTTTGTTTTTGTGTTCTTTTCCAAGTGTGCAAATGATTATGCTGCCCCGTGCCAGTGGTAGCACGTTGCCTAGGGTTGCCGACCCCTGGTCTATATGAAGACTGACCTGAGCCTTGCTAGGATGGTCTCTTCATCCTCAACTATATCCTCCACTGTGAGTGTTGGAGGAGCACAGCCACCAGAGCTCTTCTGGAGACGCTCTGAAAAACACACCCAGAGATTTTCCAAAATCACCTCAGTGAACTCAACCAACCCTTTCACTTAAAGGAGGACGAAACTGAGACTAGAAACAACTATCTCAAATGTATCGGCGGTGACAGGGCGGCTGTGGTATTAATTCAGCAATCACTACAGACGTTTTGAAGGGCAAATTGGACACCAAGCATGATGGAGGTTGGTCGACGGCTGAAAGAGCGAGTGCAGTTCGGTTCATCCTGCTTTGGCACAAACACTGACGTACTTCAACACACCACAACGCAAGCACGGCATGGCAGGGCACAGCACAGCACATCGAGGTCACCTGAGACGGAGTGAGTTGGCATTTCAGCATGATGCAGAGCTGCTCTGGAGAAGGTAACGAGGCTTGGTCTAAAGGGGGAGGCAGTGGGTGGGCTAGGTGATGCTAGATGGTCCTAGCTTCGGGGTGGAGTGAGGGGATCTCTGTTTGTCAGACACTCGTGTTACGGCTCTTTCTACAGATGCAGAAACAAAACAAACCAAACTAGTCCAGTTCTATCCGTATGTCTGGGGGTAGAGGACTAGAGTTATGGCTGCTGAGGGGGAGTCTGGGAGATGGAGTTAAGGCTGCGGAAGCGGTTCGCAATACTGCAGAAGCACCGCTCGGCGAGGCTGGAGACCCGGGACAGTGCCTCTGTGATGTTGGGAAGCTCTTTGGGCAGGGGTGGTAAGGAGGGTAGGGGTGGCAGGGAGGGTAAGGGTGGTAGGGAAGGTAGGGTCGGTAGGGGAGGTATGGTTGGCAGGGGGGGTAGGGAGGAGAAGGGGGCCAGGGAGGGGATGGGGGGCAGGGACAGGTTAGGGAGATCAAGGTTATTGTCGTGCAGAAGCGTTCGGCAGCTGTCCAGGCATTCTGCGACGTAGGGGATCTGAAGCACGAAGCGCTTTACTGCAGCACAGCTGGTGGGCTCTGGGTAGAGATATAGACGGATGAATTATACATTTCTTTGAATGAGATGGGTATTTAAAGATTCATGCCGTCTGACCACACCTACCTATTTCAGCCACGACCTCGGAGACCTGAAACGAGAACAATGGCAGTTCCCATAAGCATTTTCTGAATGGCATCCATTGCAACATTTACATTCAGGGCATTTAGCAGACGCTTTAATCCAAAGCGACATACAATAAGCTAATTTGTCAGAAGAAGGAGAGACAATATATGTTGTCATGATTTTTATATATGCATGCATCCGTATCATACGTTCCCCATGCGTTCCTAAACCATCCATCGTTCTCTTTAATCATCGTAATGTAATAATCGATCAGTGTCTGCAGCTCATTTCCTGCACCTGATCTGCCGGTCCTGAGTCGGGCTGGGTGGTGGCGGCGGGGGCGACCTGACTCATGCTGTCGCTCTTCTCTACCACGGTTTCCTTCTTCACAGATGGGGTGGGCGCTGGGGGGCCCACGCATGGGGCTTCGGTGGGGGGCGAGCACCTGGAGAGGGGGTGTCGAGGAGGACAGGAAGCTCGTCAAAGGATCTCAGGGGACACGGCATCGGGTGTCGTTACTGAAGTCAGCAGCCGTACGATAGGAGCAGTCTAGGATTTCGACAAACTGATGAATTCTCCCCATCTTGTTTTAAGCGTTTCATATTAATAGCAATATACATACAGTTTAAAAGAGTTTTCAATCAAATCACAATTAACCTATTCAAAAAAATGTGTTCAACGTGAGTATGTGATGATATAACTGGCAGTCAGAGGCCAAATGAGCTTGTTATTCTGAATAGCGAGAACAGATTCGTATAGCACTCGTCAACCTTTGCAGCACGGCCTACTAGAGTTTGACACACAATCAATCAATGCCATTGATTGGTGGAGAGAGACACAGTTGTTCTTTGTCTTGACACACAGCGTATATATATCAAACTCTAATCGGAAAACTGACAGAAACAAGAAGGCCCGCATTGATGCCATTGATTAAATACTGATCACATCTGTCAACTAATGTGGAGTGGTTGACAGACTTAATCGATTCAAGAAATAGATAAATTCAAAAAATAGCCTAACCCTTACCCTAAACCTAAAATCAGGCAAAAGGAGGCAGTAGAGTATAGGAACCGACTACAGAGAGCAAGGGGCTGGTCCATAAGGCTTTAAGGAATTATATGATGCTGTTTTAAAGGCTAGTTAAAAACTAAGTAAATAGGAGAGTTGAGGAATCGCTTACTGATACATTTTGGTTTCTTATTTTTACAGTTAATAAAGATAAACAACTTATATACTTATTATCTCATGTGCATAGACTAAAACTAATAGGTTTGACGGTGACACAATTCGTATGGAAATAAAAATAATCGGTGAATTTAAATGGAAAATAATAACTTTTTTACATGATCTTGTTTTTCTCTGATAATGTACTAATTAAAACACACTTATGAATATCGCTTACAATTTATATCAAGTCTGTTCCGACACACGAACCTTTAAGCGATAAAGTAAAACTATTTGCTTCGTGGTAATGAGGTCACCTGTTGCGGCTCGCGCTCTGTTTGCTTTGATCAATCTATCTGTTGCTGCGTCTCGTTAGACTTAAACGGTTGGCCTCCCCAACCGTTCATCAGTTTAAGGTCTCAATATACGGTAATCTTAATAATGGTTATTAATTTGAATCATAGCGTGGTGTGAATGTTCCGGTTAACGGTTATGACTGACTGATGATAGATCTGTTCTTCTGTTCTCCAGGTGAACCGCGAGGTCACGAACACTTTTTGAAGTAAAACCGACCATAAGATCTGGAGCACCTGTGAGTAGGCTACTTTATTATCTAGGAAGCCGACTTGATATGTTCAAGCCCGTCGCGAGAAGGCAAGCAAACCAAGCAATTGCTTGGGGCACCGAGATGGCCTGGGGCAGCAAGACAACCACTGGTTATGAATAAAATGCAACAACAAACTGACCGGCGATCAGCATAGGCAACCTAGTCCTAGGGGGGCAAATGTGTTGAGGGCGCCCTCTGGAGGCGTCATTAATTAATTAAATTATATGAAACAAGCGAAATAAAAAATGCTTACCAAACATGTTCCCAAATGGAACGACAAGGGAGGGGACAGGCGATTAATTGATAGCGCGCATTGAAACTCTCACTGTAGTACGCACTCTCCCACCACACCCCTGCTCGGAAGTCTTGCTCGGGGCCCCCAAATTCCCGGCTCGGAAGTCTTGCTTGGGGCCCCCAAATTCCTTGAAACGGCCCTGCATATGTTTAATAATGTTAGTTCTGGATTTAATTGGAGATTAACTGTTTTATATTGAGTGTTTCCTTGTGGATATGAGTCTGTTATGTCTGACACCTTGGCAAAGTCCAGGTATCAGATATATTATTTTAATTAAACCCTTCATGGTTTTAGTGGTTGGGGTTTTGCCTTTTTTAAAGGATTTTTGATTTAGTATTTGAATCAAAATATTATGTCTTCCATTCCTCAGCTTTTTGAAAATAATGTATGAAGCCTATGACCTATAATATTGGCTCATTGATTTGGATACCTGTTTGCATTGAAATGATTGCATTGAAGGAATTATGTTAGTTTTGGAAGACGCCGCAATCTGACTCAGCAGAAACTCATGGAAGCACGAGACATCAATCAAACTTTGAAATGGCCGTCATCATAAGAGGGTAAACGTAAGCGGGAAAATTACGGCGTACAATGCCTCTGTCTGTCTGTCTAGACGGCAGAGAGACAGAACTGAATTGACTTGAATGTGACAAATAAGTCTCTAATAAGCTATTCACATGGAAGTCAATTGAGGGTTGTGGAAGAGCAATCATTGAAGTTAAATGGGACAGAATATATCCGGCTTTTTACATGATTCTCATTTTCATTGGATGATGCACTAATTAAATCAGGTCCTCGCTTGGTGTTAAATGAGTTCACCTGTGGCGGCTCGCGCTGTTTGCGTTGATCCATCTGCTGCTGAGTCTCGTTCAGTAAACAGATTATATTTTGGTTTCCCCAACCGTTATCAGTCTAATGTCTCCAATATACGGTAATCTTAATAATGGTTAAGTCCTTAAACCATAACGTGGTGGGAATCTTCCGGTTACCGGTAATGAGTGACTGATGATAGATCTGTTTTCTGTTCTCCAGGTGAACCGCGAGGTCACGAACACTTTTCGAAGTAAAACGGACCGCAAGATCTGGAGCAGCTGTGAGTAGTTTATTTTCTACGAGGCCGACTTGATATGTTTAATACTGTTAGTTCTGGGTGTAATTGGAGGTGAACTGTTTTAAATGAGTGTTTCATCGGGGATATTGGACTATTCGGGTGGTTTAAGTGGATGTGTTCATGTGGGTTGTGTGACTGATTTTAGAGGTTCAGAGTCAATGCGTTGGTAAAGTCATGTATTTATTGAACCCTTAATGGTTGTATCAATGGTTGTTTTGGGATTTTTGTTAAGTAAAAAATTTATTGGTTTCAATTTTTAATGAAATGTATACATTTAACTTTAATACTGATCACATCTGTCAACTAATGTGGAGTGGTTGACAGACTCAATCGATTCAAGAAATAGATAAATTCAAAAAATAGCCTAACCCTTGCCCTAAACCTAAAATCAGGCAAAAGGAGGCAGGAGAATCCGAAGCCTCAGAAAAGTGCATATTCTGAAGCATAGCAACCAACAGAGAGCTAGGGTCTGGTCCATATGGCTTTAAGGAATTATATGATGCTGTTTTAAAGGCTAGTTAAAAAACTAAGTAAATAGGAGAGTTGAGGAATCGCCTACTGATACATTTTGGTTTCTTATTTTTACAGTTAATAAAGATAAACAACTTATATACTTATTATCTCATGTGCATAGACTAAAACTAATAGGTTTGACGGTGACACAATTCGTATGGAAATAAATTGGGGATTGTGGAATAGTAATCGGTGAATTTAAATGGAAAATAATAACTTTTTCACATGATCTTGTCTTTCTCTGATGTACTAATTAAAACACACTTATGAATATCGCATACAATTTATATCAAGTCTGTTCCGACACACGAACCTTTAAGCGATAAAGTTAAGCTGTATTTGTTTCGTGGTAATGAGGTCACCTGTTGCGGCTCGCGCTCTGTTTGCTTTGATCAATCTATATGTTGCTGCTTCTCGAAGTCTTGCTCGGGACCCCCAATTTCCCGGCTCGGAAGTCTTGCTTGGGACCCCCAAATTCCTTGAAACTGCCCTGCATATGTTTAATAATGTTAGTTCTGGATTTAATTGGAGATGAACTGTTTTATATTGAGTGTTTCCTTGTGGATATGAGTCTGTTATGTCTGATACCTTGGCAAAGTCAAGGTATCAGATATGTTATTTTAATTAAACCCTTCATGGTTTTAGTGGTTGGGGTTTTGCCTTTTTTAAAGGATTTTTGATTTAGTATTTGAATCAAAATATGATGTCTTCTATTCCTCAGCTTATTGAAAATAATGTATGAAGCCTATGACCTATAATATTGGCTTATTGATTTGGATACCTGTTTGCATTGAAATGATTGCATTGAAGGAATTATGTTAGTTTTGGAAGACGCCCCAGTCTGACTCAGCAGAAACTCATGGAAGCACGAGACGTCAATCAAACTTTAAAATGGCCGTCATCATAAGAGGGTAAACGTAAGCGGGAAAATGACGGTGTACAATGCCTCTGTCTGTCTAGACGGCAGAGAGACAGAACTGAATTGACTTTAATGTGACAAATAAGTCTCTAATAAGCTATTCACATGGAAGTCAATTGAGGGTTGTGGAAGAGCAATCTTTGAAGTTAAATGGGACAGAATATATCTGGCTTTTTACATGATTCTCATTTTCATTAGATGATGCACTAATTAAATCAGGTCCCCGCTTGGTGTTAAATGAGGTCACCTGTGGCAGCTCGCGCTGTTTGCGTTGATCCATCTGCTGCTGAGTCTCGTTCAGTAAACCAATGATATTTTGGTTTCCCCAACCGTTATCAGTCTAATGTCTCCAATATACGGTAATCTTAATAATGGTTAAGTCCTTGAACCATAACGTGGTGGGAATCTTCCGGTTACCGGTAATGAGTGACTGATGATAGATCTGTTCTTCTGTTCTCCAGGTGAACCGCGAGGTCACGAACACTTTTCGAAGTAAAATGGACCGCAAGATCTGGAGCAGCTGTGAGTAGTTTATTTTCTACGAGGCCGACTTGATATGTTTAATACTGTTAGTTCTGGGTGTAATTGGAGGTGAACTGTTTTAAATGAGTGTTTCATCGGGGATATTGGACTATTCGGGTGGTTTAAGTGGATGTGTTCATGTGGGTTGTGTGGCTGATTTTAGAGGTTCAGAGTCAATGCGTTGGTAAAGTCATGTATTTATTGAACCCTTAATGTTTGCATCAATGGTTATTTTGGGATTTTTGTTAAGTAAAAAATTTATTGGTTTCAATTTTTAATGAAATCTAACTAGAATAAATTTGAAGATTGAAGCCCACTGACTTCCATGGTAACAAAGTTAATGGAAAATATCAAAAGCTTAATAATAATAATAATAATAATAATAATAATAATAATAATAATAATAATAATAATCTAATATATAATAAATAATATTTTTGAGTAGGCAACTCTAGAAATGTGGGAGTAGATGGTTGCCAAAGAGGAACGAATGAATAGTTCAAAGAAGCAGCACTGTTCAGTCCTTCATTCATACTCTCAGCTTGTTGCACTGCTTCACAGGTCAAGAAGAATAAACAGATTCTGTGAGTATCCCAATTGAACGATGAAGAAGAAACTGCGAACTGTAAGTCCAGATTTTTCCTTTTTCGGGTATAATTCTGGCCTCCTGTTTGGTCTGAATGGTTAGGGTTAATGGGCGAAGATTGATATAGTTAAAAGTAGTGCAGTATAGGTTCTAAGTAAATGGTGTACGACTAGTTGGCTTTCTGTGGGTAAAGCTATAAAATAAAAAAAAAATTCTGCCCACTTCGCCTCTACTTTCCTGAACCTTGCATCACTTCGCGTGTGTGTTGTCTTACTGATTGGGGTCTGGTCTGAGTGATCAGAGATGCATACTAGGGTACTGTGCCGTCTGAAGTCTACAGTTCTGTAGACGTGCCCCCTCAGGGGAAACCAAGTGTTTAAGAGGCCTTCGTAACGTCAGTTACGTGAACGGGAATGTCCTTCAAGATGGTGACGGGGACTCCCCTGCGGAGAAACACATGGGGCAAGATGTGAGGGCTCCTCCTCTCAGCAACTAGAACCCAACTTGGTTCCTGCACCTGAGAACCATGGAGCACATTTCAACGTTCCCCTCCATACATCTTGAAGCCGTAGTGACGGTTTCTCTACCTCCACAGCTGGAGGAGAGCACAATTGCAGTTCAGAATAGGTCCTTGTTGGGGTCTTTCCAGGTTGGTTTCTGATTTGAGGGGACCCATCTTCCAGGCCCAGTTGGCCTCGCCCATTACTCTGCAGTACAGCCTGAGAACGACTTGCATCTGAGCAAGCAGAGGGCTCATCGGCCTGCTGCTCGGATGGGATGAAGAGGATCCTGCTGCTCAAGACCCACCACCCCTCCACTGGGTGGTCCTTCTCAACAGACCACCTACCTCACCCCTTCCATCAAATCCTGTCCCTACCCTCGGGCTCATTAAGCGGCACCTTTTGTACGTGAACATCACTGCGGACCGTACTGAACAATGTTGAACAATGAGTATGTTAACGGGTACGGCTTGGCTCAGGAGGTAGTGGGGGTTGACTTGTAACCGGACGGTTGCTAGTTCGATGTCCGGCTGCTCCTAGTGTAGTGCAGACTTTTCCTTGAGCAGGACACCTAACCTGAACTGTGTTAAATGCCAAATGTCCTAAATGTTAATGAAAATAATAGTTTGTTTATACTACTTTATAAAGTTTTTAATTTGTATTTCTTTCACACGTGTGTGCCTGGTCAGAGTTTGACCATGCATGGAGTTCTTCATGTGAGTGGTCAGCTTTTAACCTGATATTGGGTTTTTCATTTGTGTGGTCAGCTCTTAACCTGACAAATGGTTCTTCGTGTGCGTGGTCAGCTCTTAACCTGACAAATGGTTCTTCATGTGAGTGGTCAGCTCTTAACCTGACAAACGGTTCTTCGTGTGCGTGGTCAGCTCTTAACCTGACAAATGGTTCTTTGTGTGCGGGGTCAGCTTTTAACCTGAAATTGGGTTCTTCATGTATGAGTGGTCAGCTTTTAACCTGACATCGTTTTTTTCATAAGAGCAAGGTCAGCTTTTTAACTGACATTGGGTTTTTCATGAGTGGTCAGCTTTTAACCTGACAAATGGTTCTTCGTGTGAGTGGTCAGCTCTTAACCTGACAAATGGTTCTTCGTGTGAGTGGTCAGCTCTTAACCTGACAAATGGTTCTTCGTGTGAGTGGTCAGCTCTTAACCTGACAAATGGTTCTTCGTGTGAGTGGTCAGCTCTTAACCTGACAAATGGTTCTTCGTGTGCGTGGTCAGCTCTTAACCTGACAAATGGTTCTTCGTGTGCGTGGTCAGCTCTTAACCTGACAAATGGTTCTTCGTGTGCGTAGTCAGCTCTAAACCTGGCAAATGGTACTTCTGAGTGGTCAGCTTTTAACTGGCATGGGGTTCTACATGTGTGAGTGTGTCCAGGGTTCTGGTCCCCTCAAGATTTAAACCGTTTTGTTTTAGATGGAGGTCCATTTTATGTTTTGACTTTTCAGCTACGTTTCTGGATGAGTTCGGCCCTTGGACCAAATCACCACGGAAACAAAGTGAATGGTACAGGCACTGACTGATTAAGGCCAAGAGCTTCAGATCATCACAACAAACAAGGTCTACGATGGGAAGGAGCAATGGATGCCTGCAACAATGGATGATGGCCTCCGGCTGGACAGAATTGGACAAGTTTGAAAATGAGCCAGAAGAGCTTTGTAAATAGTTAACTTAAGCATGGCAGTCCACGACGTGGCTGCCCTTCCTAACCCTGGAGGTTGATGGCTGGCGGGCCCTGTGGATCAAGACTTATGTGCTGAGATGAAAGCCTTTCTCAGGCAGAGTTATAATTTATAGGTCCACTTGATTTCAGAAAACATCTTGGAAACATCCCAACCAGGGCCCTCTTCCATCTGCAGTTATGCTATTCTTCAGATGAGGAGGTAAAGAAACTCTCACTGGGGCTTCAAGATCTACGAAGAGGAACATTGAAAATTGCTTCATGCTTCTCTCAAGTAGGAGCTAGGTTATGTTCTAGTCGCTAACTGTTGGAGCCTTCACATCCTACACTTGGCGTCTCTCTTTGGGGAGTCCCTGTCACGGTCCTGAAGGATGTTCCAGTTTGTGTAACTGATGCTACGACAGCCTTTTGAGCACTTGGTTTCTTCTGAGGGGGTACATCTACAGAACTGTGTTCTTCAGACGGCATGTTATCCTAGCATGCATCTCTGGTCATCAACACCACACCCAGATCAGTAAGGCAGCAATCATGCAATGTGAATGCAACGTTTGGAGAGTAGCAAGGAAGTGGACAAAAGGTGTAAGAGCATCTCATGTCTGTAGCTCTGTCAAGGGGAGGGAAGATTAATGGTTTATTTTAGTTTCTCTAAAAAATACACTTTATACCTGTAAATATTTACATAATTTACAAAAGTGGTCTGAGATAAGGGATATCAGTTAAAGATATTCAGGTTAAATGTTGTTACCAAACATGATGGTTATACGATTATTGTACAGTTCTAAGCCTTGTTTATTGCTAGTCAATTTGTTAGATGTGTAGTTAAAATTATTAGTTCTGTACATAAACCAACGGCAACAAACTACTAGATCGACTCAAGGTAAGTCTGTTGGCTGTATTTTGAAATGAGACGATGGATCCCAAGATCTTCATCCTCAGTCAGCTCAAGGTGAGGTGCTGGTTACGTTACTTATTGCTGGTTTGGTTTGTAGTGGAATGTTGGTATTACAGTTGGAAGGTGTGGAGCTTTCTGCAGAGGTCTGTTAGGTGTGTGCAGTTTGTGACCCTTTAATGCTGCAGTGCGGTGTATGAGCTTGCTGTATCGTTTGAGCAAGAGGTGTAGTGCAGAACATAAGAGGCCAATATGGGCGCTTTATTTGGTTTCCTTATGGTTGGCATTGATTTCATAAAACATTCTAGCGCCAAAATCAGATGGTTGGATGTTGAGTCACCTGATCAGGGGAACTGGCATTATGAGCAGGATTTGCATTACCTCATCACTAATGAGTTTACAATATTGGGTGATCTGGCAGTGAGTAGGATTGGCATTTGCGTAACCTCATCACTAACGAGGGTACCCTATTGTGTCATCTGGCAGTACGATCAGGATTGGCATTTGTGTAACCTCATCACCAATGTGTTTACACTATTGGGTCCTCTGGCAGAATCCGATTTCTATCTGTAACCATCTGGCATCTTTGTCTTGTGTTTTAGGTAGGGCGTAATTCTAAAACCTTACATTAGTTGACGAATTTCTGTGCGTTTATAATTTTACCGACGACTTGGCTAACTGCGCTATACTTTTGAGTCAACTGCATACTGAAATACTCTTGCGCGCACATTTTTGAGTCGCTAATAAGATCGGAGCAAATTTGGCATTTTCATACTATGGAGGACGATCATCCCAGCAGCTGAATGTGGCTAAGTATCATTTTCCTATTATACTAACTATTGATACTGCTAGTGAGGTAAATATCTTGGATGTGAGCGTCAGTTAAACCCTACCAATGTGCAAGGAATTACTTTTTTACGATACTTTTGTGGAGAATAGTCACCTTCCGAAATTAATCAACAGCTAAAATCAACCATCAACCAAGCATGTGGAACCATTAGTAGTTCTGAACCATCAGTAGTTCTGATTTTCATTCTGTAATTTGAGTTAATATCTTGGGTCATCAGAGTAGTGAGCTATTTTTGCCCCTATTGCTGCTGCTACTATAGTTTATACATTACTCAATACGTTGACATGTAAACTTAAAGTTGGATATTTGTTACCGCTTTGCAAGGGTTTTTGTTACCAGATGTTTGACCGAGCTATCACTGTTACCAGACATTGTGGTGAAACCACCTGTTTGTTGTCCAGAATAGGACCCGTGGTGGAGGGCAGCTAATGGCGATCAGCGCTGGAGGACCTGCTGGGGAAGGACATCCCTCGTGGGGTAAAGACATCCGTCTCCGAGGTGATTATCACACTCACCTCAATATAATATAGAGTACTACTACTACTTCCGCTAAACAAGCCATTTAACCTTTCCTACATCTGTCTCTTCAGCCATCCTTTTGATAAGAATTATTTTGAGAACATTCCCTAGGTTTACATTTTTATTTAGCCTCCAAGTAATTTCTGCTCTAGATGTGAAGGCGGCAGAGGACCCACCAGGATCCCCTTGGAGGACAACAATGGGACTGCTTTAAGGTCTTTGGAAGGTAAATGACAGCTGTTGGTCTACTGTGTGGGGGGGGGGCAACTCCAGTACTTGCCTGCTTGAACCTGTATGATGCAATTGTGATTGGTACAGTACCTTCATTGTGTGGAAGTTTGCCTTTCTTAAGACGGCCAACCTGTATGTCCCTAGTTAATAAATAAAGCTAGGAAGTTATAGCACAGCTATTTAGTTATAGCACGTTGTCTTCTGAGATTGAATCACATGTACGTCCTGTATGAAACAAGACGGCTGTGAACGTTTTTATAAAGATGCTGTCTGACTTCACAGGATCTCTTGGGCAAGGCATGGGGCACCAGGAAGGACCGAGGCTGATCACCAAGCTGTTCTGCAACGCCAAAGGCCAGAGATTTTTTTAGTTCTTAGTTTTTTTTTTCCTTATCAGTAGTTCTGATTTTCATTCTGTAATTTGAGTTAATATCTTGGGTCATCAGAGTAGTGAGCTAATTTTGCCCCTATTGCTGCTGCTACTATAGTTTATACATTACTCAATACGTTGACATGTAGACTTAAAGTTGGATATTTGTTACCGCTTTACAAGTGCAAGGGTTTTTGTTACCAGATGTTTGACTGAGGTATCACTGTTACCAGACATTGTGGTGAAACCACCTGTTTGTTGTCCAGAATAGGACCCGTGGTGGAGGGCAGCTAATGGCGATCAGTGCTGGAGGACCTGCTGGGGAAGGACATCCCTCGTGGGGTAAAGACATCCGTCTCTGAGGTGATTATCACACTCACCTCAATATAATATAGAGTACTACTGCTACTTCCGCTAAACAAGCCATTTAACCTAACCTCTCAACCCATCCATTTGACAAGAATTATTTTGAGAACATTCCCTAGGTTTACATTTTTATTTAGCCTCCAAGTAATTTCTGCTCCAGATGTGAAGGCGGCAGAGGACCCACCAGGATCCCCTTGGAGGACAACAATGGGACTGCTTAAGGTCTTTGGAAGGTAAATGACAGCTGTTGGTCTACTGTGTGGGGGGGGGCAACTCCAGTACTTGCCTGCTTGAACCTGTATGATGCAATTGTGATTGGTACAGTACCTTCATTGTGTGGAAGTTTGCCTTTCTTAAGACGGCCAACCTGTATGTCCCTAGTTAATAAATAAAGCTAGGAAGTTATAGCACAGCTATTTAGTTATAGCACGTTGTCTTCTGAGATTGAATCACATGTACGTCCTGTATGAAACAAGACGGCTGTGAACGTTTTTATAAAGATGCTGTCTGACTTCACAGGATCTCTTGGGCAAGGCATGGGGCACCAGGAAGGACCGAGGCTGATCACCAAGCTGTTCTGCAACGCCAAAGGCCAGAGATTTTTTTTAGTTCTTAGTTTTTTTTTTCCTTATCAGTAGTTCTGATTTTCATTCTGTAATTTGAGTTAATATCTTGGGTCATCAGAGTAGTGAGCTAATTTTGCCCCTATTGCTGCTGCTACTATAGTTTATACATTACTCAATACGTTGACATGTAGACTTAAAGTTGGATATTTGTTACCGCTTTACAAGTGCATCTGGTAACCTTTGTTACCAGATGTTTGACTGAGGTATCACTGTTACCAGACATTGTGGTGAAACCACCTGTTTGTTGTCCAGAATAGGACCCGTGGTGGAGGGCAGCTAATGGCGATCAGTGCTGGAGGACCTGCTGGGGAAGGACATCCCTCGTGGGGTAAAGACATCCGTCTCCGAGGAGATTATCACACTCACCTCAATATAATATAGAGTACTACTGCTACTTCCGCTAAACAAGCCATTTAACCTCTCCTACATCTGTCTCTTCAGCCATCCTTTTGACAAGAATTATTTTGAGAACATACCCTAGGTTTACATTTTTATTTAGTCTCCAAGTAATTTCTGCTCCAGATGTGAAGGCGGCAGAGGACCCACCAGGATCCCCTTGGAGGACAACAATGGGACTGCTTAAGGTCTTTGGAAGGTAAATGACAGCTGTTGGTCAACATTGAATTCTCAATCTCGTCATGTGACAACCAGAAGTACACTCTTGAATTCACACTTCTAGATTTCTGAGATACAAATTACTGAAGATGCTTGGTCCTACACAGGTTTCAAATATTAAAACAAATCTCTTTTAATCTTTCCTCATCTTTTACACTCCATCCAGCACTTCCGTTCAGAATGCCTTCCAAAGAATGAAGACCACCCACCCATGCCTCAGCTAATGGTGTTGACCAGACCAGGAACCTTGCCTGAAACCTGAAGGAGGAGCCATGCATCTGGAGGAACACCATGAGGCTACCTGCCAAGTATTACTCGTAAGTTGGCATAAACTGTAGTCTACTTCCACTGATACCAGACTGCCCATACCGGTGCTGTGTCTTACCAGACCATCAAACTACCACTTGATATCATACCGCCCATACTAGTGCTGTGTTATCAGACCATCAAACTAGCACTGATACCAGAACACTCAAACCACTGCTATTACCAGCCAAGTGCTGACACATGTTACCAGAGCAGAAAAACTACCACTGTGACGGTTGCCAGACATTGAGGCCAAACTACCGCTGTTTGTTACGCCCAGACTTCCACGAGGAGGGAAGCTGATGGCTGGAGGACCTCCCTGCTGGTGGGGCGAGTGACACCCAACTCTACAGGGATGACCACGGAGGAGAGAGAGCTGGAGCTGTGCATCCTGAAGGGGAATCTGCTACTGATGGTACTGATACTGGGCAGGATGGGGCGTTGGGCTGTCCATCAGATGGTACTGGGTTCCAACCCCAAGTCAGAATACATGTAAAGACATGTGTCAGAATGCATGTCATTACAAGTCTCTTTGGATAAGAGGGTCTGCTAAATAACTGAATGTTGCCTCATTTTGAATAATGACAGTGATTGATGTCATCCATTTTTGCAAGGCGCGGTTGAAGTGCTGTGTTCAGTCTGGGAAGGACACACCTGAGCTGTTTCACACCTGCATCTCTAAACAGCTGAAGCCCTTCAGGTCAGTAGTCCTCTGCTGAAGATTACATGAGCTAGGATAATGTGTTAATTAACTACAGTTGTAATAACCTGTTTAACGTGACACTGCATCTTTTTCTCTGGCAACATTTCAGTGACCAACTGAAATGGTGCCTCATCACAGCTCAACATCGCTGGCCTGTGGATTCATCTCCTACTCTCACACAACGTGACTTTGTCACCATCTGTTGCACATTAGGATGCCAACGTCTTCCACCAAGGGTTCCTCCCTTCCCACAGTGGGAGTGTTCCTTGTCCTTCGAGGAGTTAGGGTTCAGTGCTAGGGACAGTGTTAGGGAGAGATGGTTGAGTCCTGGCTGGTTCACGTTGAACCGCTCTGATGGTTTTTCAGATTGTGTTTGGATGCAACGCTTTGCCAAAATGTTGCAATGTGCAAACACTCACATAAACATGCATAAAATGTATAGTAAGTGTGTTTATAAAATAAATTGTGATAAATCCTGTCTGTTTCTGTGGCTTTTTTATTACCATTAAACAATTTTCTCTAACCTTAATTTCCCCAATACGATTTTATTTGTATAGCCCTAATCACCATAACAGTCTCAAAGGGCTGAACAGGCCAAATATTTATGACACCTCCCTTTACCCAAGCCCCCACAAGGGCAAGAAAACTCCCTTGAATTAGCAAAGAGATCCCCACTGCTCTAACCTTAAAGGGGACATATACCATCAGGTGTGAGTGTGATTAGCCTTACAAGCAGTTTAAAAAAATCTGCCCCATATGACATCACTAGTGGGCGTGTCCACCTAGATCTGTGCTGCATAGATCAGTCTACCAGCCTACCCAGTGGAATGAAGTAAACGTTGCTCAGCTATCCACGGCTTGTAAGGCTAATCACACTCACATCTGGTGGTATATGTCCCCTTTAACCTTACCTTAATGTCCCCCGTCTCCTATCTACCCTTATCTTTACCTCCCTTCTCCCTAAACTCCTCTATCCTAACCTCTTCTCTACTTTAACCTGCCCTCATCTTAAACTGCCCCTCACCTCTATCTTAACCACCCTCTCCCCTAACCTTAAGATCCCCTCTATCCTATCTTCCGCTCCCCTCTACCCTCAGCTTAACGTCCGCTCTACTTTATCCCTCCTACCCTCTAGCCTAACCTTTCTACTCCTCCCATCCCACTATTTTTACTTTTCTCATTCATTAAGTTACAATTTTAAACGATCATGATGTACGTGGAGTATAAGATGTGTTTAAATATGAGTGTAAAAATGACTGAAATCCATGAGAAATGTAAGGTGATACAGTATTTATCCTATTGTTACAAGAGACTTAACTTTGAATATCCTAATCGTTCAGTCCCTACGGGAACTTCCTCTTTGAATTTCATAATTTCATATTCTTTCATGACCATGTAAGGGGCGGATACAGTTGCTTGGCATAGCTTTAGGCGAGAAGTGAGGTGCACAATGGCCTTTGTTAAAACTGCTAATGCATGGGAAAGAGGGAGTTTTTGCAATGGGTCTATTTCCGTTGAAACTGATTTGAGTTGCCTCATTTCTCTTTGTCGCTGCTAGCCTCTACAAATAGCTTTCTCTCTTCTATCACCAGTCACTAATCAACCGTAACCACCATTAAATTCAGGTTCGACCCAGTGGCGCCCAATAGCGGTGCTCTTAGGCCATCGGTGTCCTGCTAATCTCCACCATGTTTATATCTTTCTGGCTCTCTGTACTGGCTCTCTGTGGAGCTCGCTGGCACCCTTTACTGCCTCTCTATGGGGGAGGCGAAAGACTAACGGTCACAGGGGAATGCGGCAGCGATTTATGCCTTTTAAAAACTGGATGTGTACGGTTCTCTAACAGCATGGTGCACAAACGTTGATTATAAACACGATTTGGTGAACAGTTATTAATAGTACTTGGCTTGCTGTGTTTGGTGTAATTGATTCCAGTACGAGCCTATCACTACGCGGCCAAGCAGAACACAGCCCCGGGCCCTAGAAAGCTGGACGAATAGCATCGGTTTAACAAGTGATTGCAGGGAGTTGCATTGGCTGTGTTTACATCGGTGCCTCTTGGAAGAGGTGGGCCAGCTTTTAGCCCAGGGAAGACAACGGGTAGGGGCAGGGCGTGAGGCTTAGGCTAATGAAGGAAAATCGGACTTACTCTGGTTCATCTTCGTTCTCCTCTTCCAGGATGTTGGGCAGTCTTTTCAAAACAAACAGGCAGAATTATAGGAGTCGCACCGGAAGGTGTTGACCCTGAACTCTGTGGCATCACAGAGGGTGTGAATGTGAACATGAGTTTCCCTTTGTGTTAGCACTATGTGTGTATATGTCTTTGTGTGTGTGTGTGTGTGTGTGTGCGTGCAGCAACCCAACATTCCTACGTAGCGCTTTTGTTTACAGCCCACCCCACCATCATCATCCTCATTCTCCACCTCCATCCTCATCACCATCCTCATCACCACCACCATCACCCCTCCCATCAGTACAGCGATCACATCCATCACACGGACCTACACGGAGCAGCAGCCTGGGCTTGTGGCTGTAGTGAAAGCGTTCAGAGGAAGGCGCGGCTTACTGTTCGCCGGCCTCCGGAGGCGGGTCCTCCACGATGATGGCGGTGCGCTGCTCCTCCTCCAGCTGTCTCACCGCCGCCTCGGCCGCCCTCCAGGCCATGTCCTCCGCCATGCGGGCCGCCTCCAGGCGCTCCCGCTGCAGCCTGGGGGTCAGGGGGTCAGCGCAGGGGGTCAGGGGCCATGGAGGTGCCTCTTCGCTTTGAATACCGTGAGGCTCAACACTGCTGTGGAGGTCTTAGCAGCTTTTGTGGGTTTTTTTTATCCTCCTTATTCATAATAAATCTGTGTTCTGAAATGGGCTGATGCGTGGCACCTAGGTCACGTTTCCAGAGCTTCAACACCCATTTGTACATCTAGGATCGATAACGTATTATCCTGTCTTGTAAAAAAGGAGAAGGAGGAGGACACCTCACTAATAGCATGAATAATTCATGCAGGGGAAGGGAAGGACAGCAGTGTTGAGATATGATGAGACTGGATTACAGCGGCTGATTGGTGTTATTAGCAGCCCCTCACCGCTCCTCCATCTGGGCCAACATGGACTGCTCCCCCTGGCCCTTGATGGTGCCAGTCTGTGTCCCCGCATCTTCCGCCGGCAACTCCTTCCAAATAGCAACGCAACTTTAAATATTTATATACATTTTTTAAGAGGAAAAAATACAATTTACAAGTCCTACATGTTTCTCTCTCTCTGTCTGTCTGTCTCTCTCTCTGCCCTGCCTCAGTCTCTCTCGCTCTCTCTCTCTCTCTCTCTCTCTCTCTCTCTCTCTCTCTCTCTCTCTCTCTCTCTCTGCCCTGCCTCAGTCTCTCTCTCTGTGTCTCTGTCTCTGTCTCTCTTTCTCTCTCTCTCTCTCTGCCCTGCCTCTCTCTCTCTCTCTCTCTCTCTCTCTCTCTCTCTCTGGGACAGTTCATCAGAGGCATGCCCTGTGGTCGTACCTGGTTCTTCATGGGGGGCTGCTTGGCCTGCTCCTTCTGGTCCCAGTCAGGGTCCACCTCCTCCAGGACCATGTCTGATGGGTCCTGAACTATGATGACTGCACATCACACAGGAGGCAGGATTATACTGTGTCTTTGAATGTTGCAATCTGTGTGTGTGGTGTCTGTCTGTGCAGTGTGTATGTGCAGGTTCGTTTTTGCGTGTGTGTGCACAGTATGTGTGTGTGTCTGCACGGTGTGTGTGTGTGTGTGTGCGTGTGTGCTTCTAATATGTGGTATGGTTATGAGCAAAAGCTCCGCTATGGCATCTGTGATTGAGTCATAGGCCTAAAGCCCTCTTGGTCTTCCAAACGCTAAAATGAAATATGCTTTCAGAACATTTAGCCAGAATAGCGTACTTGTTACATAAACTCAACAACAGCTAGAGTCAGTAAGTCAGCAGTGCGAGCTTGTAGTACACAGCTTTTAATTGGAGAGAATGACAGTAAACACATTCTCACAGAGCATTATTTGCAGTAAACATTTTTCAGGCATGTGATTGAAAATAGTGCGATGAAGTTCAATGTAACAACATTTCAAAATGACATTTTAAATATTTCTGAACAGTTGACTACGATGTCTTCATTATGATGTGTCTGAATCTTTAGAATTTTGATATATATTCTTTCTAAGTAGTGCAGTGTAATGTATTAGAAGGGACAGTTCAATGTATTGATTGATTGACTGATGGGTTGATTACTAGAAAGGTGCAAAAAAAATAATTTATAAATTCATACATCAATATGAGCTGCCTGGTATGTAAAGTAACTTTACATTGCGTATTTCTTACACTTGATCATCATTGACATCAATTAGCTCAAAAAGATTACAATTTGTAATAACTAAATAAAGAGGGACATATTAAATAGTGTATTTAGATTTTTTCTCGAACATTAGCATGTCCTATTGCAACTGTATCTCGATCTGAAGACATCACAGTGGATTATCTTGGTCACTATCGTATTACATAATGTACATAAACATCATACAGGATATACTTAGCTATGGGCGTATTTTAAACCATTATAGCCTAACAGAGTAATTTACTATGGCAAATAAGAGTAAATAACTGCTTAGTATAGAGGGTGCAGGTGTCTGCAGAAACTGGCTCCATTGTGCGATTGTCTTGCTTGCTTTGCTAAAGTGCATCTGTTTCTGAGTGAAGGACTCTGTCCAACCCTGTCTTCTCCTTTAATTTAAGGGGCTCTCATGGCTCCTGAAACAGAATGAGAAGAGGAGCCTGGGTTAGAGTTGTCCTCACTGCTTGACTGCTAAGACCTTCCCTGTTTATGCACCGGCAACAAACCCGTCAGCCAATCAGTCACCTCCGCTTCTGAAGCTTTTCAATTCTCTTTTAGATTGATTAATATCGAACATGCCTCGCCCGAGTCCTATTTTATGAAGTGGTAGAGGCTTTTTGGTACTGACTGTGGTGCTAGTGTGTCTGAACATTAGCCAGCAGCGTTGTACTCACTGTTCTCCACTTCGTCGTTGTTGTCCTGCAACAGAAGACAAACGGTACATTAACACAGGAATGCTCATAAATGAATCCGGATGAATCGTTACAAAGCGGAAAACGATGGACATTACTTATTGTCATTTTGTAACGCATCCACATGATGGACGTACCTTCTTCAGCACAGGTTGGGGCAGCATGCGACCGATGCCTCCAACGATCCAGCCTACCACACTGGAGGGAAGGTCAACATTAGACAATGTCTGGTATAGTGGTTAAGGACACATGCTCCCTCTGGAAGAGTTGAACTTTAAACATGCAGGGCGGGAGTGCATCCAACCCCATTTAGCTGAACTAGCTTAACATCTTGCTCGTTGGAAACAGGGTTTTAGAGTATTATTTTGTGCTTAGCTGTTACAACACGGCAGTTAAACTGAAATAAAGCACCTTGTTGTACACTAAAGTTTAGAAGAAGGCGCTCGGTCTAACACATGCCATCATGTCTCCTATAAAACCATCGGTTTCCATCAACGAACCGCTCACTTACTCGGATTCTGAAGAGAAATAAAGCGAGATGTATGTCTACTTTACCACAAAAGTTGAAATCACTCATGAGCAGAATGCGGTGGTGCTTACTTCTCAGTGTCGCCCACCGGAGCTGGAGCCTCCTCAGCTGGGGAGAAGAAGGGGAGACACTTTGTCTTAGTAACGGCCCGCCGCCCTTGACTCATTAACGTTGCCCGCTTTTTGCTTAGGAGCCACTATGGCCACATTGCTCATGGGGGCTGAAGCTACAGGATCAGGTAACACCCCGGAGAAGAGAGGTTCTGGCTGTGTACCTTTCTTTTGACTCTGGGCCGCTCCTTCGTGGGGGACGTGGATGTAGATCTCTGGCCGGGGAACCACCTTCTCAATGCCTTGCTTCAGCCACTCCATCATCCTGTTGGGACGCACATGTGCACGTTCACATGCACGTATACACATGCCCATATATACACGCACGCACATACACACACACACACACACACACACACACAGCCGAACACGCACGCGCACACTCACATGCACGCTCGCACGCACATGTACAAACACAGATGCACGTACCCACACACACACCGATGCACATACACACACAAACGATCACACACATGCATGTACAAACACGCACACAAACCGATTCACAAACTGTTTGTGCTATGACCATAAGAATTGATCACACACATACCTCCATAGTATACACTATGCATAGAAAGTGTTTAAGTATGCATTATCCCCACTGTCCCATCTCTTGAGGAGGGTCAGACAGCACTGTCCCCTCCACCTCTCCCAGCTTAGATACTGACCTGGGCTGCAGTTGGAGAGGCTTTTCCTCCTCTTCCTCCGGCTCCGATTCCACCTCCACCACGGGGATGTGGGCGAGGGGCTCAGCATCTAGAGAGAGGGATTGGGAAGGGGAGAAAGAGAGAGAGAGAGCGAGAGAAAGAGAAGGATAGGGGAAGAGAGAGAGAGAGGAATAGGGGAAGGGAGGTAGAGAGAGAGAGAGAGAGAGAGAGACAGAGAGAGAGAGAGTGTTTACAGCCAATATTTACCTTCAGTGAGAGTTATTTGCACATGATGGATGCATGTTCTTCTCACCTGGTACATCTGTGACGTAATGCACCTAAAGGAGAAGCAACCACTTTAAAAATCAAGATGAGTCACTTTGGAGAAAACATTTAAAGAAGTGGTGCATTATTTAGTCCATGAATCTTGAGGTTTTCCTTCATTACCTCCGTCACATCGTCCTCTGGCTCTGGCTGCTTCTTGTATTTGTCATCTGGCTGCGGCACCACTTTTTCAATCCCTTGGACAATCCAGCCCATCACACCTTGACTGTAAAAAAACGGATTACCAACAACATTTCCGGGATGAACACGAATCCCTCAGATGCTGTACACTAGAGGGCGCTGTAGGGTCAAGCAAAAGCAGTAGTGGCATTAGTGAAAAAAGCTTAGTAGCCAAACGTGAAGCCTATGTGATTCTGTGTGAATTTGAGCCCCCAAAACAAACAAGGAATAAGGGAGAGTGCCAAAATACAAACCCTCCCCATAGTATTGCCTATTATGGACATTGGCCTAAGGAGAAAGGATTGCCCCTATGCTGACACTAAAAGCCGAAAGCACCAATAATGTAACAATGGTTTGCTTACATTCACTGAGTGTTTAGACTTACTTTTTTTACATTATGTATCATTGTGATTGATGATTGCTTGGATTTCTGAACGGCTCTGCTATTTAGACCTATAGTTTTGCGTGGTATACTACAGCGCTAATGTAAAAGCTTTTGCTCCGCATGATTACTTACTTTGACTCCGGACTGCTGTTTTTCCAGAGATAAAAGACATGTAACTCATACAGAGATATCACGGACTGTACTAATAATCACATTGACTATGTTTAGATGTACACACAACTGACAAAAGTAGGCTAATGACACACACACACACATACAAAAACAGGAATGTTACCTGATTGTCTCATTTTCTTCCTGAACATAAAGAAAGAAACATGATATCATTGTCACAGTTGGAATTGCAAATCTCTCTCTCTCTCAGCTAGTACAGTGCAACACTCCAACACCTTGAGCCGTGGTGGCTGAACGCACCTTGTTATCAGGCTTGGCGAGTCCTGCTGGCTGGGGCAGAGCACTGGCCAGGCTGTGGGAGATCCATGTCAGAACTCTGGGCTGGGCACTAGGATGGGAAGGAGCACATCTTCCTTTAACATAGTAGAGCTGAGCAAATCAATATCGCATAACACGTATTCTTTTAATTATTTGAAAACAAATGCACTGCAGCATTAAGTGCCTTATCAGGTGCACACACTCTCAGAAGTGGTGTTAAAACGCCTCTTTAATAATTATGTTTTTTTGCGTGAAGGATTCAAGCTATTTGATGAAAAATGTTTGCGCTCAAGAGATCGTGGCGCGCATTTACCATAAAAGCACCCGAATCAGAAATGAAACACTAATGTTAAGTATTAATTTTTATTGCCTCATTGTTTATTTTTTATTATACCCTGGGTGATCGTTTTCCCAAATAAGTAATTTGTGTGCAGCCTACAGAATAAAAAAAGCGATCTGATCTTTACTTTGTTTGCCATCGCAAAGCTGAAGCTATTTCTCAACGTGTTCAAAACGCGTCTCAAGCTCAGAACATACAGTTCTCCAGATGTGGGGACACTTTGCACGGCCCAAACACCACCACACCATCTCAAGTTTCCTGGCAGATTAGCCAGACTGACTTTGAGCTAATGACGGCAAAAAAAGCCCTGTCTTTTAATTTGTGCAGAGTCAGACTTCCCTGCTCCTGATCCTATCACAGGGAGACCGTTTGTCCTGGAAATCCCTCTAAGTGTGCATGAAGGCCGGGAGCAGATAGTCCACAGGGTAGCAGCCATTTCAGTGACGCTATTGTTTAAAAACCCCGTAATGGTTTTGTATGCCTGGGTTTGAGAGTCCAATGGGTCTCAATGGGTGCTCAACCATTGAAATTGCTGAGGTAAAATAAGTCGACATAATAAAGAAAGGACAAAAAAATACTCATAACACTTGTTCTCTGTTTGGCCTGTCGAGGGAATCTAAGTGGAAACGTCAGTGGATTCTTGTTGGACTCATGAGCGAGGCCGCCTCTGCCAAGGAAGTTAACTCATGCATGCACGGCAGTTCACACTTTGTGCACATTCAGCAAGATGCTAAATACTGGGGACTATCTCTTTAATTAATATTTATTAAGACTCACCTGCTGTCCTCACACGCCTCCTCTTCTTTTAGTGTCACCGCTGTCAAAGGCAACACATGATTTATTTGAGTTATTTTCCCTAGTCTGCCATATGAGAGGAGAAAAGATTAAATATATATTATTTCTGCACCTTTTTTGCTTTCTTCCTTGAATGTCACCTTCTTCTCCTGTTGATTAAAAAATACAAAATAAATTGTTTTTGTAAAACACTATGAGGGGAAGTGGACATGTCTTCAAGGCTGCAAGACAGCTAAAGGAGTCTACACATCACAGAAGTCAGGAGATTGGCCTCAGCATCAGACTTCATGGCTACGGTCACAAACAAAATGCAGACTACCTGAACACATTTCAATTATAGAGAGGAAGGGGGACATCTGTTAGTGCAAGGAGAAGGTGTACAAATGCCTTTTCAAGTGGCTAGTAGTTATATAAACAAGGCTTATGTAATTTGTATATCATTACGATTAATATTTCCCAGACAAATACATACGCGCGCGTGTGCACACACACACAGATAGGATGTGGACTGAGTACTTACAGCTGCAGAAGGCTGTGCTTCTGGTTTCTCCTCGGAGGCCTCTGGGGGCTGGGGAACCACTTTACCCACCCAGCTTAACATCCTGAAAGCACCCCAAAACACATTCCTTTTATGCCAGCGCAACGTTGGGGTTTTACACACTCACATAATCACTGCACTTAAAATACATTACGCTGTCTAAATGCAGCAGCACCAAACTCTGCCACTCATGTTTTAATAAAAAGAAGAGAAGAAATCACGAATACAAAACCACTTTATAACGGAACGCACACACTATTTGAGCCCCTGGGCTACGCACAACGCGTGGCTGGGATTTTGTGTCGCTAAGTGTCACTCTCAATTAATGCTGAGCTTCTGTAACCTCGATCACACCACTCAGGTACGGTGTGAACACACACATGGAGAACACCTCCTAGGGCTTCTGTCGCCATCGACTGCTCACAGTAGAGGCAGCAGATTTCAGTTCTAAATCTGCCCGCTACAAAAAAGCTTGCAGTTCAAAAATAATCCTCGCGTTTTGAACAGATCAATAACCTGCAGACAACATCCACATTATTCCTGGGATGCTTTCCTTTTTTTAGGAAGCAAGATTGAGAGCCAACTCAACAGATAGAGCAGATAGTCCTCCTCCTGCAGCTGCCTGCTCGTAACCCTTATGCTCCCTGCTCACCTATACCTAAGCACCGTAGCCAGTGGCAATCGCTTAATTCCTATAGCCAGCGCACATTACAAGCTGAGAGCTAAGCATTTGACAGCAAAACCACAGTCTACGCAGTAGGCCAACTCTCCCCCCATGCACCACAAAAGACCTGAATATTTTCCCTTGAGCGTATTTTTCCAAACAGCGTGAAACTTTTTTACATGGCCTGTGGGAAGCAGCGGAGCTGGCTGTTAATTAGCATGGGAAATAAGATAATATGGAAGGTTAGTGGACGGCGGTTGTAGCTACGAGCCTACAAAGTAGTGGGGTGTCTCTCTAGCTCTCTCTCTCTCTCTAGGGGGGGTCTAAGCTTACCTGTGGGCTTCAGTAGGGGTCCAGCATCACAGAGGCTGCGAGACTATGAGCCACGAAGGATCTGGGCAATGTGGGAGGATTATAACGCACTGGCTCCTGCTAACAGGATTAGCCGCTGAAGGACAGAGCAGGCCAGGAAGGAAGCTTAGATTAGTGTCGCAGCATCTGAAGAAGCTGCTTCATGGGGGGAAAACCTGAAGGCAGCAGCCGTTTCCACAGAGCGTCACGCTCAACCTCACCCAGTTTTCATGGAACTCCTTGGAGTATGGGAAGGATTTGTGCTTTGATAATAAGTTCATTTGAAATAGTTATCATGTAGATTTTGCGGATTGACATGCTGTTTCGTATAAGCATGAGAACTACAGTGGCTTCGATGGAAGACAAACCTCCTCAGTCCATTAATTTAAAAAGTGAGAGTGATTTGCATTTCGACAAGGTTCTGTGTTGACTGAACCGTACTACGGTCTTGTTGATGCAGAGATCATCAGCAATCAAACAAAAAATTGTTGTTTTGTTGACCCCTCTCCCTCAATATGCGTCATCCAGTCATAGCATTAGGGGGGGATGGACAGGTGTGTGTCCATTAATGGACAACCTCTGATCTAACATAATACCCATCCGATGTAAACACGCTGACCAACCTATAGGTGCAGCTTGCAATTTCCTCTGCACTCTTGAGTCTAGTTGCTGCTCACTTTGCACAAATACAATACGAAAAACACAAGAACATCAAGGACAAAGATAACAACATTGGGCCGCAGAGACATATTCGGTCGGTTTCAGAATTGGATGGAAACATGAAACAGTCCTTTGTATAGCTCTTGGAAAAGATCAATACAGAGTTTGGACAGATTTTTTGGGATGAAAGATGGATGGAGAGACGGATGATGCTTGTTTGTTTTGGGATCGTGTCTCCATACGGGTTTTCACATACGTTTGGACTATTCAGTCATTGTACTCGATTTTACCGAGAAAGAACACAAGCATTCCGCCTTACATGTCCACCTGCGGTTGAATATGCAGACTGCAGTTGTACCGCGGCAGCTCCCGATAGAAAGCTGCTCACTGGCCTTTAGCAGGATTAGCTGCTAACAAGGTTAACCTCAGCGTCAGCAGAGGATTGCACTCCTTGTTTCTCCTCCAGCAGATCCACAATAAAAACCCAGATTGGTGGGCACAAATCGAATAGTAAGTATTGAACTTTATATAATGTCTTGCAACAGTTTCGCTGGAACAAAATGGTTTCTTCAGCGACAAAATGAATGGAATGACGTGGGTTGCCATTTTTCTGGAGTGCTTAGTCAGTTTAAAATGACCTGGAGGAAAAGAAAAATAGCGAGGAACTTTACAGCTGTTCCCAGTTCAGTTTCTGGTCCACTTTCAGTGTGTAGAAGAGATCCCAGTGATGTCTCACTGTGTCCCCAGTAGATGGCACTAAGTATCTATTTAGAGTAGCTCTATTAATATGACAGAATAACGGTTGGATACGATGCTAGAATATATATACGTGTTTTGTGTCTACACCTTAAATGAAGTCGGACCGCATCTGCCTCAAAGCCAATGTGATGAATGTGATTACATGGCTGATGTTGACGATGCAGATGTGGAAAGGTTGAGCTCCGTGCTGTAATTTATTAGGAGGGCGGATGGGTTAATTCGCACATGCACACACACACACACACTAGGGTTGCCCATTTTCTCACCATCTAATGCGGGTGGAAGGTGGCGTCCTAGCCCGATGCCGTAGCGTGGGTGTGTGTTGTTGTGTGAACACACAGCACTTGTTCATTCATTTTTTTAATCTGTATTTGCAGGTATGTCCATAGTTTACACATGTCAAACCGACGAACAGCAGAAATGACCAAAACCTATTCATGCAGGAATTGGCACATTTACGCTCCACGTACAACTGATGCGTAGGAGGCCTGTGATTGGATGACAGAGGAGCTCACCCGTAGCGTGATCAGCACATGATCTTCTGCTGTTCAGCAGTTCTAGTACCTGTAAGAGCGCCGTCTGGTGATCAGAGCAGAGTAGGAGTCAACATACGGGACAAAGGAGATCCAGTATGGGAAACAATTATTCATCCCAATATAAGGGACGTCCCGGGTGAACCGGGACAGTTGGCAACCCAAACACAAACGCACGCGCGCACACACACAAATACACACACAAACCTACACCCCACCCTCCCCCAACACACACACATCTGCCCAAAAGTAAAACAGCAGGTGCTTTAGTTTGTTGCTATATTTCCTAAATTTAGATCATTATTGATAAATCACCTTCTGCTCTCAACATCTCCACTTTTCATTGGATTTCACGAAAAGTCTTCCATAACCAAAGCTATCTTCACTAAAACATCATCTTTACCAGAAGCTTGACACCTGAGAAAATGAATCCCCATCTTTCACCAACTTTTATACTCTTCTGTCCTCTTTGTCGTCGCCTCCGCCTTCCTCCTCGATTCCACATCCACGAGCCAGAGAGGCGAGACAAAATGAAGGAAAATCCATCATTAATACCCGAAAAAAGTATTAGCCAATCCACGGCGGTGTGACTGAGTGATACAGAGGCTAATTATACCCCTCTGTCCAGCCGAGCGGTATGCTAATTCACACGAGCCACGGGAGACACATCCGCTGAAAACGCAGACGACAGAGAAACAGGGACAGGATAGTGATGACACCAATTTACACCGAATCACCAGATCCTGTTCTGTGTTAGCACAGCGCTGACAGAGGAATCACCGCCACAGATATCGTGCTGTGAGGCTTCACTATCTGCTTTTTCCGTGCACCAGCCGTTTCCCCCCTTAGATCCCGGTTAATGTCCCGTGTTCAGGGGACATTGCACAAGGCGGTGGCACTATTCTTGGCAAAGGAGAAAACTTTGGCCTGTCCGGTGCATAACAGGTGTTATGTGGGCTGGTGGGGGACGCTGCTAGTCTGGCTATTGCCAGACCAAGATCAATCATAGATTGCACGCTGGTCTGGAGAAGCTGCTGTCATTTTCCTCAGCACAAGAGGTGTGATCAAGGAGCCATATGAGTGGCCCCGCACACAAGCACAGTTCATAGGACTCTGTATGCGATTGGCTGCTTACCGTCGCTTCCCTGTCGTCCTTGTGTTAAACCAGCCAATAGCGCGCCAAAGCCAGCTTGGTGATTGGCTCCCGCAAAAACGTATCAGAAGCAGAAAGAAATGTATTGCTCTTCTCCAGACCCTTGTGCAGGGCGGACTCAAATCGCCGGCAGAATAGGCGGGGCTACCCAGGCTAGGAGGCTGCAGGAGTAAGACCCTCACAGGGGTCTACAACTCGCGGCCCAGGGTCCAATTGAGGCCCGCGGGATGATATTTTGTGGCCCCCTACTTGACATCAAAGTTTAGTGTTAGTGTGGCCCGCGCGTTGTTGTGAAACGCACATTTTTGCCACGCACCTTTTTATCACTTGTGATAGGGTGACCAGATGTCCCAGTTTTGCCGGGACAGTCCCAATTTTGAATTGCGTGTCCTGAGTCCCGACAAAAGCCAAAGGACGCTAGAATGTCCCGGTTTCCACCAACCGCTATGAAATGTCCTGTTGTCAGCGATTACATAGCCAACGTGATCAAATTATAGGCCGATTGTTAACTTAGATTGGGTCAGTTGTGCTCCTTTTTTTTGTGGAATACTTGATGCGGCCCAGCCTGACCCAGACTCTTCCTCCGGCGGCCCCCAGGTAAGTTGAGTTTGAGACCCCTGCTAGAACCATGTTTGTTGTATTGTTCTTAATGACTCTTACTCCCCGGACGATGGAGCTGGTATGGTGCTGTGGGTGGGGTGGAGGGAGGAGTGGAGACGGTCGGGCGGCGTTATGAAGTTATCCCTTCATAATAGGAATGCCTTTGGTAAATTAGCCCCCCGCTAATGAACAAGCCGCACACGCCGTAATAGAGCTTTAATGAAACGGGGAGTTTCTTAAACAGGACACACCATCGCCGGCGGCACGTGGATTTAATGTGCTTCTCATTTTGGCCTTAATCACCACCTGTTTAGGAGGCAGACTTTCCCCAAGTCATCCGACGATCATTACGGAATATCAATGTTCCTTGAAGACAAGCCCGGGCTTATTGCATCACTGATGGGAGAACGTCCTTGAATTAAATCTGAAGCTATAGATCGCGCACGCGGCGATGAGCGAGGAAGAGAAGGCCTCTGTGTGCGCGGCACCGTCAGAGGGAACCAGAGCGTGATGTACACAGATGAAGAGCCCTTATTGTGCTGTCGGGAACCTACAGTGGTGGATGCAATGGTGACGGTACCTCGCTGGTGTTGAGACTGAGTGAGAGGCTCTGCCACCAGTGTTTCCCCCAGAAATTATCTTAGTCAAGGTGGTCGGGGGGACTATTGTTGTGAACAGTATAACCGATGCATTATTTATCTTTATATTTTGTACCTGATGGAAGTATGTTTTCTTTCCCTACGAGAGTTTTGTACTTTGTTAATGCATAATAATTAAACAGTATTTATTAATAAAAAGAAAAATGTATGTATATTTTTTATACATTGGTAGTCAAGGCGGGGCCCTATTGTTGTTAAAGCGGCCACCTTAACCATACAGTGCCGGGGGAAACACTGGCCACTGTCTTGTGAGGAGATCAGGAATGGACATGAAAGGTCTTTCAATGCCACATGTTCAAACCATAGGTTCTTTATGGTGATTCAGTAAGTGCTATTTGTATGCAAAACTAGTACTCACACAAATCGATTCAGATTGAGCCTGAATGATTATTCAATCATCCGTTTCATGAAGTTGTTTATTAACAAAGAAACTAAAAAAGAAAGAGTTCACAAAGGAAGTGTTGAAATGACTGCTATATGATGTCCCAATAAGAGAACCAGTTTTATTTGAATATTCTTAGACTAATTTATAAATCTCTTGACTAGGGACTACACGTAATTTATTCATCTTCAGAAATTATAGAAAAAGAAAAGTAATTCTCCTCAGAAGTAGAACTAAATTAGCCGACCAGTCTCTAATGAAGGAGATCATAGTCCACACCTCATATAGAGCTGTTTCTCCTGTCACTCCCTCCTTCTCCAAATACACTTTAGAAGAGATAGTTTTGAATGTCATTAAACTCAACGATAGTTTTCAACTACAATGATAAAAGCAGCATGTCTGGAATGGTTATGAAAGTTGTTAATCAGTTTGGTGTATTCTAAGAGGAAGTAGAGATATTAGTTTTATCAAATTGCTCTCATAAAATCAATAATGTACAGTAGTCATGCACATATTTAGTAGTACTTTAAATTTGGTATTTTTTCCCAATCCTAAACCAACCAGTTTTTTAGTTTTCATTGGGCTGTGCTTTCTACTATGTCTATTATGTAATATAGTAGATGTAACATGAATAAATAGTAATGATTCAATTAAACTGTTTCTCACAGATTCAGGTGCATTGATACAACCGTGACACAACTCATAGGTGAAAAGCTGTCTCCACATACAGAAAAATATGGGTTTACTGCGCTTGAGTTTGGTGTGTTTCCACACAGACATATACGGAATTACCTGTTTTATTGATCCAGATCTGGTGTCAGGAGGCCCACACTCCACCATTACCTCATGTCCTGTATGTAAGTGGATGAAATGGGGGATAAATACAACCCATCTTGGCAACCACTCTCTGTTTGCAGGCCCATGTGTTTCTGCAAAAGTAAAAAGGCAGATTTATTTACCCTAAACTGCTCGGGAGGCATCAGTACCCCATAACCAAAGCCAAATAATGTCAAACTAATGATGGTTGTTATATTACATAACCGATGGAACCTGGAAAAACAGAGCAGATTCATGTCTCTGGGCCCATGGCTGTGACCACTAAATGGATGGTTGCAGTTATTTCTGCAGTGCTATACAATTTGTGTCTTTCTTTGTGGCAACTACATGGCCTTGACAAACTAGGGAGACTGTAGACTCAGTATTGCTTTTCCTGTGGCTGTATAGCTCTTTTGTCAGGGCTGTAGTGAAAGACTCTCTTTGGTACTCTTGAAACAAAAAAGATGCACCTTGGTCAGTTATGTAATGGAAAAAAATGACAATGGTGGGTTGTACGTTTTCTTTGTTATGTCACAATATTGGTTTACTATGTTTTCTGAAAGAATAGTCAAAATAGAAAGGTCACCTTCATATCAAGGTTTGGTGCATTAGATATGTATTCAATGTGTTTTTGTGCATAAACATTACCTTATGTCACAGAAGTTTGTACACAGTTATTTGGTAAAGTGGGATATTTCGGAGACAAAGCATGAATCCAATTACAACTCTGTCACTAAGGTGGTAACCTTCCTCGCTCTACTGCATCTCATCAATGTCCTCTCCATTCCATTTGCTAAGTGAAATTTGAAATCTTTTTCCCCTCAAACTAAATCCCATCCAATTGGACCACAATTGAGTACCCTTCTAGTTTTTATTCCATTGCAAACATTTAGACGTTCAACAGCAACGTGTATATGAACACTGTGTTCATATCGGCATGTTAAGGAGTAGGTACTCGGTATCCAGGGTTCCTATGTAACGTCTTCCAAGCAAAAACCTCTCATCGTACATGAAAATGGACCATAAATTAATCTGGAGCGGACCGTAAAGCTCTTCGATCGAGGTCCAAAACGACTCAAACAAACCACAAAACCAGACGGACCGCTCTGTCCGGCGTCTTTCACCTTTGCCTTCGTTTGACCACATCTCCGGTTCCCAGACCGCAGGGGGATGTCACGATAGATGGGCCGAGCGGACGGGGACAGGGCTGAGGGATCGACGGAAACCCACCGGGGACCCGCGGCCGGTAATGAGACTGATCGGTCTTGGCAAGGAGCAGAGCCGCGAGGCCGACCTTGGCTGGAAGGGGGGACAGGTGTGCGACAAATCGGAGATTACAGGCAGCCCCCCTTTGACGAATCAAACCAAGAGCAAACAATCTGGGCGGCCCGGTGCCAGCGCCTGCCGCCGTCCATCCCAGGGTCGGCGTTTGACACGAGGGCAGTTGCTGTTTTCTCGACTGTCATGCTGTGGTACACAAAGAGAAAAGCTGATATGAAGAAGGATGATGTCGCGGTGAGAGAGACGGAGGCAGGGCAGCATCGATCCGGGGATGATGGCTGGGAAATAAATATCCCCGCTCCAGGCAGAGCCCCTTTGAAACTCTTGCTCTCCTGAAATGGAAGACATATCCTGTCGTTACCTCGCACCCCCCACACACCGCAAGCAGTCCATCCCCCCCGTTCTCTCATCAACGGGGAAGCCTGGAGCGCTAACATGCTCAAAGTTTTCACGTAAACAGACATGCACGCGCACACAAGCACACACACACACACACACACACACACACACACACACACACACTTGCTGCAGCACGCACGGTGAAAGGTATTGAGTGTCCACTCTTGTCCATCATATTATCCTCTGCCACTCAGTGAGTTATTTTCTCTGGTTTTTATCACCTCACCCGGGGCCGTGTGTGGGTGGGTGGGTGGGGGGGGGGGGGGGGATCTGATAGAAGAGCTTCACGCTATCTCTCAGATGTCAGGCTTGGAATTAGCCCGGGCCGACACAATCAGCCAGTCCCCACGCTCAGTCTTGTCCTGAACCCCACTAATAGATTTGAATCATTGATGAGGAATCTTTTTTTATCATTTTGTTCACATCGTGTCGCTGTGTTATGCTTGAAGTACATGAAAAAGAAGGCCAGATTCACTTTGAAGAAAAGGAAAAGAAAAAAAAGCCCCTTAGGCTGTAGATCATACATTGCGTTTTTCATTTATTCAAATCTACTTCTATCCCTGTTATTTATAATTGTTATAAAATATCTGAAAAAATTGTGTTTCGTGTATCACCACTCCTCTCTGTCCCCCCCTCTCATACCCTCTCTCTCACACTTGTTGTACCGTTCTACCTCTTTCTCTCGTAAGCTCGCTCTCTTAATGAGATCAGAGTCCTGGCAGCACGTCCACATCCCCCATTACCCATACGTCCCATTCTACCCCGGCATCCCTGCCATTTCTCCCTTATCTCCCAGGCTCCCTCACTCGCTCTTCCCCCCTACTCTTCCCCTCTCTGTCATCCTCTAGCTCTGGCTCACTTTGCCTCTGATTCTTTATCTCTCCCTCCATCGATCATCCTCTTCCTCTCTCCCATCTCCATTCTTCAGAGCAAATAGCAACTTTAGAATCGGAAATACCAGGCAGAGTTTTGCTGAGTTACAAGGTGAGCGTGGTTCAAAATAAACGGATGGGTTATTTGCCTCACAAAATGACAAACTACAATTCTGTTAAGTCTTCAATTCGATACCATTTCTTTGTATAATCTTCAATAATAACATGATCATTGGTTGCAAGGCCGGCACACTTTTGTTATCAGCTGTCTTTAAATAACTCAGTCCATTTTATCAATGTTCAAGGTACCGACACTGAACATGTTTGAAGGCCAGTGAAACTCCAAGTCCCTTTTCCGAGGTAATAACAAATGGGTTTTGCAGATTCTGCCAATTTTCCCATACAAATGCATGAGTGGAGAGAGTTCAGGGGTTTGAGGTCAAACTAGCATGTGTTCTGGTGCTACTGTGATGCTATGCGCCAGTATGTGCAAAGCTAGCATACATTAGTTTGAGTCTCTGGCAGGTGAGCAGCAGCAACATCTAAATAATTGAGCTAGCTTGTATTGGGGTAGAATGCTCAGCCACAACCACAGCCATTCATAGCAGTTTGATTCTTTGTTATGGCACTAATCGAGCTTCTTCCGCAATCATTTTTATAATCTTTTTATTTTTGCCTGTTTTCTTTGCAACGTGTAAACTTTAAGTTGTAAACAAAAATGTGCTTTGACTCATGGGCTCAGGGTTTTGTTATGTGAAGAGGAATTGATTAGGTATAATTCTCTCTCACTGTGTGTCTCTGTGATGGAACTGCAGGCCACTGTGATGATGCCAAAATGTGCAGTAGAAGAGGTAAATAGACTGAAGGGTCTCTGACATTCCCCCTGATTGGCTTCGTGGGAACCTTTTTCCGAAGCCAAGGGCAGATCTCATTCAGGGCTGTTTAAAAGGTGAATCATGAGGTGCTTCACAAAGCACTTGCAATCAACACATGCTCTTCCTTTCGCCGCCTCCCAGAGCAGCGGCCGACAAGGTCTAAAACAGCGACTCCCTCCTCCCTGATGCGCTCTGCCCAACACCCGTCTCCTCTTTCCCCTCCGCCTCCTCTTGTGACTCTCACTTCTCCTCGGACTTCATCCCTCTCCTCATCGTCAGACTCTGACAGCGTCTCGGAGGATCTGACCGTGTTGTCCTCGCGGTAAATAAACAACATTCAGGTCCCAATGTAACCGGTCCTCCTCTGGGTCAGATGGAAGACTTCATCCACCATGTCCACCACACGTCCATCACATATTCATCCAGAGGGAGGATAACAATTCAAATCAATACGACAACAGAAGGACCCGGCAAGCTCAGCGGCTGTCTGTCTGTCTGGGTGCGTTCGACGCCCCCCCCCCCCCCAGAAAATCCATAGATTTCACAGGGGCGAGAGGATTCGAGTGGATGAGATGATATTGCAACAACACAAGTTGAGGAGCTTATGAGTCAAATCAACGGCCAGAAGGGAGAGATCTCTGCGTTTCATCTGAGGGGAGGAGGAGATGAGACATGGACAGCCACCTTACTCAGCAGGTACTGGTACGGAGATAATGATGCACACCCACTACCAGCCTCTGGTGATGGGGGGAAACAAAATAGAAAAAAGGCAAGGCAAGTATGGGTGATATAATAATAATAATAATAATAATAATACATTTGATTTATATAGTGCTGTTCTAAATACTCAAAGATGCGTTACAGTGTGTCTAAGGGCTGACTGCTCCGCCTGCACAAGCGCATTACCAATTAGCTCTCTCAAACTGCAGTGAGGGAGAAGAATACAAATATTTATTAATTGGTAATTTTATGGTCCACTGACAACCAATGACCCCCCCATGTCGATTTCACCTGTGGATCAATGGAGAGAGAGAGAGGGAGAGGGGGAGAGAGCAATAGAGAGGGAGAGGGAAAGAGACACATGGAGAGAGAGAATGCCTACTTATTCCATTGTATCTAAACGCAGCCTTTTACACATTGATGAATTTGGATCATTTGAGTGGTTAATGGGTCGACTCGTTTGGGATCTTAGCCAGATACAGCTGCAGAGGAAATTCATGCTTCATTTGAGGAAAAGGAGGGCAGTAATATCACTTCTGTCTTGTAGCTAAATATATATATATATATATATATATTAACTAAATGTTTTCATCTTTAAGCTGCGATACAATGCAGTCACTTCTGAAACATCGGGATATTATTTTATTTTCTGAATGTTTTGAACGGAATGCTCTTCGTGTGTGTGTGTGTGTGTGTGTGTGTGTGTGTCCATACATGTTTATCTTCTGTGTCACCTCTCAAACGCTGAAGCTGGTTGATAATGCATGGGCAGCCACTCTGTTGCATTTCGTATTTGCATATGGTTATTCTATTTTTCTTTTATCATCACCCAGCCATTTCATTCGTTTCATCTCCTAATGTGTCTATTTGGTTGTTTGGAATCCAAAGTATTTCAACGCTTTTTTGTGGGGGGGATCAATGTAGCTACTGTGACAATCTTTATATTGGAACATAAAAAAGCAAACTTTAAAAATCACTCTACAAAGGGATGTCTTGATAATATCCTGTCAAGGTTTTCTTGTTATGCACAACTTTTACATTCAACATTTCGAAAATGGTTAAATGCTGATACCTTCAGACATAAGGACTGTGTGTGTTCAGGTTCACCTATACAGAGTAACAGAAGCATAGCTAAAAGCTTTCCAGCACCCACACACAGACAAACGTCTCTAGTTGATACCTTAAAGACAAATATATGATATATATATATATATATATATATATATATATATAATCATAATAATGCGGAATGATTCCTTGTTTGGGAAAGAGGATGTAGCCTTATGTATCATATTATGTATCATAATACATATTATTAAGTATAAGGCAGGATAAACCCCAGAGTCCACAATCCACTTCCACGCTCCTCAGATAGATGTTAATTATGTGTTTGAGCCAGAGCAATGGGTAAATATTAATGATTAGGTCAGTTTGGTAAGTATTGTGTTTGTGTCCCTATCTAGGTGAAGGCGTTAAATGGTAAATGGACTGCATTTATATAGCACTTTTCTATCCAGTGGCCCCTCAAAGCGCTTTACAATACGGCGTGACATTCACCCATCCACGCACACATTCACACACCGACGGCGGAGTCAACAACGCAAGGCGACAGCCAGCTCGTCAGGAGCAGTCAGGTTTAAGGTGTCTCGCTCAAGGACACCTCGACAACCGGTGAGGTGGAGCGCGGGATCGAACCAGCAACCTTTCGGTTAACAGCCAACCCGCTCCACCTCCAGAACCACATGCCACCTGTTAACAATAAGCGTTTTTGCACTGCCAAATATTATGATGTTAGCCTTATTTGAAACTACTTCCAAGCATGGTCCACGAGTTTACACTGAGGTAATATACCGTCTTGATTTCGCACCCCAATGTCACCTGTCGAACCCTACACATATTGGGGGTTCCATTTTCATGTAAACGCGATTTAGACGGAATCGCGTTACCAGGGGCAGGACTTGGCAACACAGCGACATCAACATGAGAAGTTCCAGCTGGAGAGAGGATGAAATCCTCGAGCTGCTGACTATCATGGGAGAAGAGTGGTGCAGTCGCATCTAAGTGACGGGGTCTCCGTAGAGCGACGCAGTCTCCAGAGTTACTCAGGTCTCTGGAAGAATCTGCCCCCTGCTAAAAGGGCAGGTGATTGCAACCACTATTGCAGAAACATCTAGCGACCGTTACCGCGGCTAAACAAGGTATTGATCAATGATAACACGTTTAAACAAGAATAAACACTGGGGGGGAAAATACCTTGATGCGTCTAATAAAGAGAGGGATAATAGAATGGGGTGTTTTACTTTATTTACCTATTACTGGCTGTTTCGTCTGCTCAGTGGAGCGGAATAATCAGGCCAAATTGATGTCCAAGATGGGGATGGTAACTCTCCCAGCAGGCCACTGTTTATAACCACTATGTGGTGTTCAGTGAGCCTGCCTGAATGTGGCCTACTGTTGCACTGATGACCCTTGCCCTTAAATCAGAGAAGAGTACCTGAGAATGTATGATGTCGTGGATTGGGATGTTAACAAAGGAATAATAATGCTATTGTTCGTGTGTGTAACGTGTTATGTTTGTTGATCACATTAAAAACAATAAGTTATACACACAATGCTATTGTTCAAGTGTATAACTTGTTATGTTTGTTGATGATAATACTATGTCCATCTGTTTTGTATGTTGTACATCCTTGCACTTAAAAATAGTACTTAGCATTGTGTAGCATCTTATCCTAGCTATCGTTGTTGTATACGGGGAATGGGTTAACCTAGCAATTGTTAGTGCTTGGCACTTGGTAATATGAACCTCCTTACTGTACCGACAGAGATATATTGTTGTTCTCTTTCTTACGACGAATGTTCTTATTGTTTAGTTGCTTTTGAGAAATGTGTCTGCTGCCCCTAAATGTTAATATAAATGTTATAACGATTGGGTTTTGACTGGGGAGGGCCTATGGTTGAGCTGTTACTTCTGGACCCTCAAAGACGAGGCAGTGAACTTTTTCAGTTCTGACATAAACTTGTTTGTGGCACAATACGGGCTGCGTTCCTGCACGCTGCTCCTTCTTTCCCTGACCTATACAGCTCAACATTCCTTCATGGATCAATATGCAGTGCTGGAAGGCAATCTAAACTCATCAACAATGTTTGATTACGCCCTTTACTTTCTGACAATCTATGCCTCATTATCAGAGATGCCATTGCACAATATGGGAAATAAATGGTGTGTTTAGCTAAATAGTGACTATTGAGTTGAAAGTAATGCTTGGCACTATAGCATGTGTTCAGGATTTGCTGTGCTGTCATTAGGAACTGAATTGCCGCGTGATGTGGATATTGGGTATTTTATTCCCAGTTGGGAGCCCTCCAGCAACAATCTACCACTTCAGTCCAGTTCTGTAGCAGAAGGGACGGTTGCCATGTTCACTGCATGAAAGCAGGGCAATGGGACCTATTGCTGATACAGAAAGTGCCCACCTTTATTAACAATTGTCAGATCCAATGGACGACAGACAAGATGGCAAAATCCATTCAAATTATAATTTTTTTCATTTTGAGGGCTTGCCAAGGTATTGAAATATGTATTGTATTGATTAGACATTTTCCAGGTGGAACATATTAGACTTATTCCCCAGTGGCCCAAGGCAGAATGGCTCATCGTAGACACGGCGAAGGTAGCAAGGCTCCTGGAATGACATTCAGCAAATACTACAGAGAATCCCACATGGTTTTCACGCCATGCGTGTCAGTAAATCACGGCTAACGTTTATTCACCATCTGTGTTGGTAAGTGGAAGAGCAAAGCAAGCCAATTAAATCAATCCCCACTTTGTTTCCCTGCGAGTCAGACAGACCATGTAAACAGTAAGTTATCAAAAAATACTTATTTGGAACATTGATATTGTGGCAATAACATGCATGTACAGGTGGTATGATATGAAAATGATCTTTAGAGATTATAACGTGAACACAAACGCTAACATCAAGCCGCAGAGATAGCGTCTAACCAGTCCAGCCTGCATCGTATCACAGGCAACACTTTTACTAAACAGAGAATGCTCTGTCCTTGTGACTAGATTATTTCAGTGTTAGGATATTCTCTCTCGTGTGTGAAGGACCACCGCCTATGGATGTCAATCTCCGAGAAGCAGCTTCACAATCATCAACTTCATACCCATGCAAAATAAAAATGTAATGGCAATCACGCTACCGGCTGGGAAAAATGTCAAGGTAAAAGTCACGCTTTGTGTTTATCATGGCTGGTGGCAGCATATAATTTGCACAAATTGTAGGCGATACAGATGACAATGGTAGTCTTGCAAATTCACAAAGACGTTCCACTAGGTTTTGAGAAAAGGGGTTCAGGTTTATCAGATACAGGAATGCATTGGAATCAATGCTCTGTATTTATCTTCAACCTCACCAAAGAAATACACACAGTCAAACTGAAAGTAAAAAAAGTGTAGTAAAAGCAACAATCCATCTTCCAGGAACAACAACTGCTCCAGTTATGGTGACAGCCTGTTCCGAACAAGATTTAGTACACAGCCCTGAAAGGTAGAGGGAAGTGTGACCACCCATCAGCAGGCCTCATTGCCTGACAGGTCTTAGACAGATGCCTGACCTACCTTCCAAACAGGAATTTCCCGCAGCTTATTTCTGCCAGGACAACGCCTAAGTCTGGAGGTAATGCCTCAGGTAAGCCAAAACGACACCCATTTACCAGTAAACCCGGTTGAACCTGTAAGCTGTGGCGTGAAACTGTTTTCAAATTCAATCTCATTCGTTCATCATTTTTATTTCGTGCACTTTAGAGTAGATGCGCAGTTGGAGATCTCCATGCTTGACGTGTTCTCCTGTGGGGCAAAAACAAATCAAGGGAACCATTGTTGTGACGACAACCTTGTGATCCACCGAACCAGTAAGAAAAGAGGAGGATGAGATCATACAACAGAGTGAAACATGCTCCGGCTCATGACCCCATCAGCAGCCGTGCCGTCTAAAGCA
This sequence comes from Pollachius pollachius, assembly GCF_949987615.1. Lineage (NCBI taxonomy): Eukaryota > Metazoa > Chordata > Actinopteri > Gadiformes > Gadidae > Pollachius > Pollachius pollachius. The sequence continues at coordinate 27,079,424 of NC_136938.1, read as the reverse complement.
GTGGTTCTCAGACCTTTTCTACGAGTGGACCCCCTCTAAGATATCTTTTCAATGGAGTACCCCCTTCACCGGCATTTTCTGAGTACCCCCTGCAGTACTGAAAAATACCCCTGTGGGTACGCGCGCCGCCGGTCTAAAGAAAGCCCTGTCACTGTGCTGGACCTGTGTGGATCTCCATTCAGATCCATTCAGTTCCGGTGAGCTTTACTAATCCTATGTAGTCAAAAGACGTATTAGCGATTTAATCAAAATATTTTTTCTTCATAGAACAGGGTTTCAGATTCATCAGGGGCTAATTTTTCAAACCAGTTGCAATAGTTGTTGGCTGATTAATTTCATGACACCATTGTGGACTATCAATAAGGGGAAACAAAATCATACAAATTAGGTTTTTCTTCCTTTCCTTGGCGTCGTGAAATAATCCATTCTCAGTAATATCCTCACATGGTAAAGCAAGGGAAGGCGGAAAGGCAAAGAAAATAAAACGCAATCAGTGCTGCCGTGAGTCTTTAGAAGACCAGTTCAATTCTTCAATAGCATTTTCCTTCCTGTTGCTCGGTTATCACGGTGACCGCATCAGAGAGCAACACATCATCCTGGTAATCAGCGAGGCAACAACCGACGTGGTGTTTAGGCGAGACGAGGCTGGGTCTGAGAGGACGGCGCTGAGATGTCTTCATGTACACTTGCCCCGCTAGAACCCCAACAGATAGCTGAATTTGAAGATCTGTAGAAAGCCGAAAGCTCTCGTTTAAATAGAATTGTTCCCGCCGCGCCTGGGGCTACGTGGGGAGAACGTTACATAAAACAGTGAGTCATCACGTCATTCTGGCCTCCGTAACAACCTGTCACACGTCACCTCTCTCTCAGATGATTGTCTGGAACTGGCACGTTATACGTTATATAGTATACAAACATATAGTCTGTTTTAAAGCCTGCATCCATTGTATTCTTCTCAATGGGATTTACAGGTAGATCTTTTTAAATCCAACCACTGAGTTATATGTTAACTGTAATGCAGGGATAGGGATATTATAGGGAATCCAGTTTAGAGAGAGATTGGATATATGAGTGCAGGCCACTCTAAGGTGGATACCCCATATATAATATTATTATTATAATAATATTCTATGTACAGTATATTATTAAATTATATAGATATTATATACATAGCTTTCGCTTATATTTCCTACCATGGGGACTGTGTCCTTGATTGTAATGCAGGAACCTATCTCTTTATGAATAGTATGTCTCACCTCCAGCCCAACACTCACTCTGCCCAAACAGATCTCACACCAAAACACTGCGACCACAACTAAATTCAGCAGGCAAATCTTAAGGCTTAAACCAAGCGATCGTCTTTGACTTTAGAATGAAGCGGAGTATTGGGAAACCGGGTGTTTCATATGGTGTTTCATGTAGCTGTTTCCTGAATTACTCTCTGTTGGTGCGTGATGCTTAACTCCTTGTTGATTTGACAGCTGGCCAAATTCACAGCTGGGAGCCAAGAAGGCGTTCAAGCAAGATTTTGAAATTGGAAACAACACGTCTTTTGCTTTCATTAGTGAACAAACCTGTGTGCCCTTTATTGGGTTAGAGTAAATGTATTGTGGTGAAATTGTGAGTATTTCCCTGGGTGGTAGCACTCAGGGCTTGGGAATAGTCTGGCCAAATTCCTAAATGTTGGACCTGATTTCCCCATCTCACCACATGTGCAAGCTACATTCTTTTTTAAACCCTGACGGTGAATTGAGTCCAAATACATGCATGTGATTAAGTGAACACGTTAACGCCCATGGCATCAAATTCTTACTCCAGCCGGAAAATTTGGCAATGCTGTAGTAAAAGCAATTACAAAGTGAATCATCATTAATGGTATATGAGAGATTTCAAGACTAGCTTTGCTAGTTAGATTAGCCAAAGCTTGTTTTGTCAGTTTGAAGAAAATATGTTGGCTGTAGTTGCTTCTTCTGTTACTTTGGTCATTGTTGCCAAACCACTCATTTTGTAAGTTGTTGCTGTTTCACATATCAATACCTTTTATTTCAAACCTCAAATCCAAAAGGCTCTGCGATGGAGACTATAGAATATATCCTGACGATGATCAACGTGGAGTCAGCGCAGACAGAGATGTACTTAGGGAATTTGCATGTGCCTATCTTCCCCATTCTGCCACCCTGCAGCCTGTAATTGAAGGTTGTTTTGCCTCTCTCTCTGATCCTACTCCTGCTTCCACCGAGCCTCCCAGCTCTCCCATCTATCTGACGAAAACACAGTCGGAAAATAATAATTAGGTCTTCATCGTCCAAAAACAAGAAACGCCCCTGTATTTAAAAGTATGATATGTGGCGGATCCGTTATTTTTTATCCGACGACGCCCACCAACGGAAGAAAAGGGGCAAGGTTTTTGAACGCGAGCGTCTCTCCTAATGCTTGTCAATCTCCATCCCCTGTCACCAGCCTCCATCGCTTATCTACAGCGGAACCACAGGCCTCGCCACCTCAAAGCCGTGTGGTGTTAATTTAAATAGCAATGGTGGTCTCATTAAGGAAGCACCGTGAAGGCAAAGCTTACCCAAAGCCACAGGTCTTGATTAGAATGGTGTGTAAAGTAGTTCCCCCGGCAAACAGTGCTATCTGGAGGACCAGTGGCCAGCGGTGGATTAGCACAGGGGGACCTTGATTGGATTTCCAATAGTTAATTGAATTTCCAATAGTTAATTGAGTGGTCTTAAACATGTGTCATCCCTCGTGTCTCTTTTTGAAGCAACCAGACGTTGAAGAAATCCACTGATTGGGTGGCTTCGTCTCCAGTAGGCTCTGGGATTATTCTCGATAAGCAGGAAAGGGGATTTTTAGTGAACTAGTTTCAACACGGGCAAGGGAGGGAGGGTAGGGCAACTATCTCTCCCCTGGTGCCCCCGTGGTTTAACAAGTGTTACAAAACTGCCCTGCAGACCGGTAACCACAAGAGGAAGTGACCTATTGGCTACCCTTCACATTGGGTAAAAACTGCCCTCTAGAGTGCCCCTTCGTGCCATAAACTATGAAGTTGCCCCCTAGAGCAAGACAATTCTATAACGTGTCTTAATGAGTGCCCCTCTGGTGGAGAGAACGCAATGGAGTGCGCTATAAGGTGCCCATACAATAGTCCCAACTTGATGTTCCCTATGGGTGCCCTTCCAGTGGAGAAGGTGCCCTTTATGATGTGCCCTCTTTGCTGCCCCTACATGACACCGTCCCAAACGCTGCTCTGTCCAGTAGAGAGAATGGTATACAATGCTGCACAGGGAACACTTACAGGTGAGGAAGAGGACGAAGAGCCCAGTGAGATGTTGCTCTGATGGAGAAGGTCCCCTATAGTGGAGGCAGAATAGGGGACCTTTTCATTCCCCCTGCCCTTCAAACAGCCCGGTTCCGCCGCTGAGTTTTAAGAATGATTTTTGTACCTTTTGGAAGAAACGATGTGTATGATTTCATGTGTAAATGAAGAGATTTCTGCTGAACCCCATATAAGTACTGCATAAAAGCTTGGTATTTTTCCACATGTTTCTCTCAATGATTTTATCCCTCCCTATTTCCATGCTTTAATCGCAAGGTAGAGAAAGTCAATGTCAAGTCAACGCCTGAGAATGACAACTGAGAATTTTTATATATTCGGTACAGTTACCTGTATTTAATTTTCCCCAGTGTAATAGTGAACTTAATAATATCCTTTTATTTCTTGAATCTATTTTCTTCATGTGGGAGACAGTGAAATGTCTCAAAATAACACAATCTGGAATGTATTATTAAGTACCAGAAGCCTCAGTTTCATAACTGTTCTGGTCATTTACTATTTTAAAGTATCAACTTCTGTGGAAATTCGCCAACAATTCAGTAACCCTTCACATAGTAGAACAATATAATATTCTGCATTGTTTAAAACCTTATTTTTCACCATCCTTACCAAGCACTTAGACTACATTGTGGGCAAAGGACTTATGACAAAATTCCTTTGAGTAGTTTTAAACTTATGCTCTATAGCGTAGATATAGATAAAGGAGAGAGGTTTTTTATTCTCTCAGCTACCGAGTCGCCATTCACTTAAAATGGGTTTCAAACGGCCATACAGAATGGCCTGGAAGGGCCTGGGTTCTGACGTGAAAGTGATGGTTATGGACATTGTCATTGTGTTTGGAAGCCACAAAGCATCTCATGTCTTGGCAGCCATAATGGCGTTGTGTCCTCCCTGTTTTATAGCGTCCAGTAAATGGGACCCTTCCGGAAACAGGAGTGTATTGTACACATTATCTGTGTGGTACGATTTTTCTTTTTGTCTTTATTCTGTGAATAGAACCAGTGCTTATCTGAGAGTATGGATACGAGTTGATAATGTGGGGGACATAAAGTTTGCATTACTTCGCAAACGACCCCTCGTGAAAAACTAGGCTTCAAAAGACACTAACTCAACGGCAAGGTGCTTCTGTATAATTCATTAAACGCTGACGGACTATAAAACATAATGAGCGTGATTTGAAGACAAGAAGCTTGAAGCCAGTGGGACTCTGAGTTTATTTTCTACCAAGGTTGAACGTTTTCTTAAGTCTGGCCCGGGTTTGATTTATGGCAATGGGTGGGTGTGCCCGTATCACACCTCTGACAAAAATATCTGCGAGTTGACTCTGCATTTTTACACTTTCGACATATGGGGGTCCAAGATTGCTGAATTGGCGAGGTTGTGTCCTCAAATTTAAGCAGTAGAACATAACCACAAGTGTGTATGTCAGGGTTTGCGTCTTATTTATAAATGCATAGCTATGCATGGTTTGTTAACCCCCAGTACTAAATATGCAGATTAAAGCTCTAAATATGGTTCCACAAACTAGTTATTGAGTGTGCAAATGTATAAAACCTATGGATGGTGGCAGTGGGATTTCAGCATACTAATATCCAATCAAATCCTAACTTTAGGGTTTTGGAGGTCGACATCTCACAGCCAATCCAATAGCTGCCTCACAATTTCTGAGGTCTCACATTCTATCTTATATATTCTAAAAATACATGTTCTCACAAATGAAGCATTTGCAGCTTAGTTCTGATCTAGATAACGAACATTCGAATGCAGTTATTATTACGCTAGCCTCGACCCTGCTGTAATTCCCGTAATGTTTGTCGTTCAATTTGAACTCCTTGCTATTAGTTCCCAAACTAACCAATAATCAGAATGGAAACCAAGTTTCCTCATAAAGTTTGTTATTCTTTGAAGAACAAAATGTCCTCCTCTCTATGATGCGAGAACCACCCTTCTCCCAAAATATGTTGTCGCTCGTCGCCTCCTCCTCCATCCTTCACAGCCCCCCCTCCCCCCTCCCTGATTAAATGTCAGAGCTTCTCAGCCCTTGGACTCATCAGCGGGCCCCTGGCACCTCGTGTTTGTGCTGTCCCACTCCAACCCTTCATCGTCTCCCCCTCACGCCCGGCCGCCTGTTATCCACAGATTGGTGTTCTGTTTCTGCCTGTCTGTAAAGGTTCTATTATGTTGGGACCATGTTATCTGTCCATGAACAGGGTACCCACACACACACATACGCACACACACAAACACACACACACACACACATATGTACGCGTGCGTGCAGGCACACACACACACAAACTCACATGCGCGCGCACACACACACACACACACACAAGCTTTGCTCTATTCTTCCAGGGGAAAATACAGTAAAATGAAAGGGAATTTACGAAATTTGACAATAGGCTTCTTTGTGAATAATTCTTGTCTTTTTTTTACTTTCTGTAAGGTCAGCAGAAAATTAGCCAATAGGTCACTATCAGCTACAGTTTTTGAGTTATTTTCTGAAATGAATATGCACTGCATAGTTAGACAATACAATGTATTAAAGTTATGCATTGAGATTGTAGAGCTGCCATGTTGAGAAGTATATATAACAGCTAACTCAGTATAGTGTTCATGTCACATGGTTCTGATGGAGGGACATAGTGGCTTGGAGCCCACGATGGGAAATAAGGCAGCAAAATATCAAATGCATACTTTATATTCTAAAAATCCCCCAAACTGGCTTGCAGTTTGGATCTTGAGGTGCAAGTATGCACTAATTAAAAATCTAACAGTGTACCTCATCTAACCTTCTCTTCCCCCATGGCTTCCTTAAGCATAACTTAAGCATCTATGCAAAAACATTTTGCATATTCTTTAGAAAGCTGGCCTTGCAGCACTTTTCTTTCATACTTGTAGGTCACTGTTGTTAATGGCGTCTGGATAGACCCAGGTGCAGCTCATGGAAGAGGTGTTTCTTCACAGCAGAACAACTTATGAATGCAGCCCAAACAATCGAATATAACCTGTGGTTCCACACTCACCTTTGATTGGCCTCTGCCATTAAATCCTACGTCTTCTCCTCACTATCTCCAGCTGTTACAGTCGTACTGGTGCGGACACATTTGTTGATTGGTACGAGGGTTTGACCAATCAATCGATCCCTTAAGTGACTGGTGTCAACCTCCACAACACTCGCCTGCTGTTCTGTTTCAGGCTCTAATTGTAGCATTGAGTACAGCAGTACCACACACATCAGTCAAAAAACACAACTGATTAACCTTACAATAATGCTCAACTGCTACCATGCAACGATCACACACACACATTTGTAACTTATTATGTCTGCATGATCAGAAAAAAACACTCTGTATTCAGCCAAAGGAGGAGCGACGCTGGTGTTTAAAGTTTCTGACGGAAAATGGGTGCATAAGAGATTGATTAATTGGGTGGGACATTTTCAAATTATTACAACATAAACTGTCAGGTCTTAGGTACACTGAAATGTACAGCGCAGCCTCAAAAAGTCAGAGATCTTTGAGATAGGAATGCCGTTCCTAAGGTCTGTGGGCTGCTGATAAAATACTAAAATAAAGTTATTCTGAGTTGTTTGACTTGATGGTTGAAATATTGTTAGCATGAAACCAGATAAGGCACTTTCCCTTCATTTCAGAATAAAAATAGAGAGCCAAAACTGTCTTTTAAAGCCATCATCCGCTTTATCACGCTCACTGAAAAGTGAGAAAGGGAATATAAAATGTGGTTCAACTTTACAACAGAACTACAGTAATTAACCATTATTAAACTTTAGTCAATGCAGTAATAAGCATTAACAAACAATACCTTGTTAACTAATGGTCTAGTATAATACACATTATCTAATCAGATATATATAGGTGGTCATGTTTACTGATGGTGATCAAGTTAACTAAGGTTGTAGTGGCTATTTAAAAGTGTGTAGTTTAATAGCCACTGCCCCAGTTTTTAAATGAGCTGTACACCTGATCTTTTCCATTTCCTGCCTCAACGTCATGAACAAAACTCCCAACTACAAAACCAGGACCCAAACTCCCGTCCTTCAAAATACTAATTCCCTTATAATCGGGCTCCAATCAGCCTAACAAGGGCGTGGCCATGCAACCAAGCAATCAAAACAAACTCAAAATGGGGGAACTTTCTCTAAATAATAATATGCAGTTTTCGTAATTGTGGAAGAGTTTTCATGTTAAGCTATTCATGTATTCACGATTGTCTGGTCAAGAACGGCTCCCTCCACATTTCACCACATCAGTCAGATATTGGCCTAAACCTAATGGCTCATGAAAAGAGAACTGATTTCAGGTTAGTCTTGTTTTAGACACATACCATTGAACACCATTGTACAACCTCAGCTCACTGAATACTACAATTGATTCAGATTTACTTCAGATGACAAAACCGTTTTTTAGGGTCAAGGATTTAAATACAAATAGCGGAATTTCAGTGACAGTGATTTGCGTTAAGAAGATGTAGTGCCTCGGATCGTTATAAACACTGTTTGACCTTTGTTCAGAAATTTCAATGTTACTTCCTTTCCATTAATACTGGATTATAGCTCTCCTTTTTGACCTCTACATTACTGGCCCACCCACAAACTAACCCCAACATCCATCTTGATTCTGGCCCAGCGTCAGACAGAGTGGTGGGGTGAAGGCTGGACTGCCTCGGGCGTTTCACACAAGACAACCGGAGACATCGCAAGCAGACATATCTGCTCGTCTGGGTGCAAGTTAGAAACACCAATTGCCAACACAGCACTCTTATTTTGTGTTTTTCTAAAATAATGGTTTATAAAATAATGATAACATAGTTCAATAATTGCTTGCACCCTGATGGAAACGTAAAAAATAAGTTACTAATATCGATAAATACAGTCTTTTGTCTACCTTGAAAAATAGACGAATGTAGAGGAAGGTGAGGGAGTCATTCTCTTCATCCTTGTTTGCCAAACAAAACATGACTCCATTAAGTAAACTTGACATTTACTTCCTCAAGCGGTGTAAGAAGAAACTCAAAACATAACACAAAAAACGCAACACAGGCCTCATTATCAGGGGAAAGATCACAGTCAGAGCAGTGTGTATGTGTGCGTGTGTCTAAGGCGAACGCGCTGCAAAAACAGTGTGCTACATTTAATGGATTCAATAAAACCTGTTTGATATGTGTGCACCTATAAATATGAGTATGTGATCTGCTCTTGGGTTAAAGCCCTCGCTCGCTGCTGTCTCAGGATTCTGTCTATGGCTTATCATGAACCCAGGATGTGCTGTCAGTCTCCCAATTCCAACATTTTAGTTTCAAGAGTGTGTGTGTTTGTTTGTTTGTCTGTGTTTGTGTGTGTGTGTGTTCACGTGAGTGTGTTTGTATGTGTGCGTGCGCGCGTCAGTCTGTATGTTGATAATGGGGATTAAAGTAATTTGACTCATCATGGAATCTCATGTAGGGAAAGGCTCATCATAGTAATCCAATACTAGTTCCAAACAGCTCAACTGATTCGAAGGGGATGCCACATGCATCTGTCGAATCTCGTCACAGGAATCTTTTCACATGACATCCAAAGCTGCACTTTATTGAGTGAATTGGGAGAAAAAAATGATTTGTTTTTTGTTTAAGTTCGGTTATTTTGAATAAATAGAAAGTGTAAACTCAAGGGTGCCTTTGAGAGAAGCAGTGAGCAGCAGAGAAGATTTTATAACCCCCCTCCCTCTTTGCAGAGAGAATAAAGTAATCTGGGTTCTGGGTACACCATGGTACTCTAGAGTCCTGAGGGGCAAGGCATATTCACACGCTGCAACGGGTTTATACACCACTGAAGAACGCAACGTTGTTTGTTTTACTGCCTTCCTGAGTGTCTTTGTCCTTCTGCAGAACGTGATTCCACCATCCGCCTCTTAATGGAATAAATCAACATGAAAATGGGGGGGGGGGGGGGGGTGTGGAAGGCAGATGGGAAAGCGAAGAATGTCACACTTTACATACCAAAAGAGGTGACCCGTGAGCATTCAATAGACCTGAAACAATGCCCTTATATCAGAGATATGAAAGACAATATCATGGGCACGCACGCACACAGACACACACGCACATGCGCGATGATGATATATACACGCACACATGCGCTTTGATCCTAAGAAGGCTGCCTATCACCTTGACGTTCGTGTCGATGTCGTAATCAGGGAGACATTTAAGGAATGTCACGAGCTGTATGATATTCAGGCAGCGGGAGGCAGGACACCTTCTGATCCACCGGGAGCTGAACCTTCAATCCGAACAGTCAATCACAACAGTCTATTAGAACTGTCCATCAGAACCATCAATCAGAACCATCAGTCAGAACCAACTATTAGAACTGTCAATCAGAATCATCAATCAGAACCATCAATCAGAACTAGCTATTAGAACTGTCAATCAGAACCATCAATCAGAACTGTCAATAAGAATCATCGTTCAGAGCCGTCGATCAGAATGTAACCATCCAAAAGAAAATGATACAGATATGCAGCTCTCCACTGTCTTCCGAGCTTGTATTCTTCTGTCAACGATCCGTGCGATGAACAGGAGACGATGCTGGAGCTGAGGCTCTGTCTTTGGCCCCAAGGTCATCGGTACGGATCCTCTTATCTTTTATTGTCATCCTCTTAATCTCCTCCAGGGGTTCCTGGAGACCTGAAGAATCCACTCTACTGCATAGCACACAACCACTCCTGTCTGTGGAGAGATTTCATGCTCTTCCTATCACTCATACACACATCTCATGCACGTTCGTAAAACGCTCTCACATGCTGAAAATCCTTTCACATACGAAGGCTGCATCTCGGTAGTGTTTCAGTGGTATATGAGAGTACTTTCAGGGGGATTTCCCTTTTGAATGTTGTGCATTTCACTTGAATACATGTGTATATGTGAGAGGTAAGGTTTGAACTGGGGTCTGTATGGCTGTTTCTCTGAAATACACAGAATTGTATAGATGATGTTACAGGCAACAGCCCATTGGAAATGCACTCTGCTGCATCATATCATACTCTCTCGGTTTGTATGAATTTCCTGTGCGCCCTTACAAAAAGAAGTATCTTATCTTCTGCTTCATAGCTGAATAGTATTTCTTTCATAACTCACTCGTATTACTCGCCCGCTCCCTGTATGTATGTCAGCTCTTCTCAGCATGTGTGTCCGTGTGTGTATGCGTGTATCACTGTTTGTAGCGCAAATTATAAAGTGCACACACAAACGTGTGTGTGTGTGTGTGCCATGAATGGACAGGTATATCTACTTGTGTATATCTAACAGTGTCGGGATGGTATTATAATCATTAAAGTGGATAAATATTGAAATAGTTTACTCTGAGTTGGAGATTAAAAGATTTGAGGCAAAAAAGGGGAGATTAGATTATCTGTGGGCTTGGGGAGCAGTGACCCTTTGAGGCGGCGCTTTCCGACCATGTCACCATATTGGATTGGAATTAGACTTTAGAAAATGGGTGTGTAATCAGTGCCAACCTACGAAGATATGGTTGTCGTTAGTGACGATGAGCGCAACTGAAACCCTTAAAGAGTTATTGTTTGTGTGAGTGTTTAGCTCTTGCGTGAGACAATTTTGAAAGTTGATCAAAAATCCACTGGCATACTGGTGAATGTTGCTGAACATGTTCGGTGATATCAATGTCAAAATAACCATGCTCTTTTGACCTATAATCAAGCATCTATTCATGGATTAATGGTAGGATTCTACAAAGCACTCAGCCGTCCAATGGAAAGCATCGGTTTAACGCGCCCACTAAATCTGAGCAACCACACCGCTGCAGAAAGAAGCAATGAAGAGAAACGTAGTATATTTAAGGCCATGCCAATCATTTACTCTACTGTACAGTTTGCTATTCCTGTAACAAACATTCTTTCTTCAGAAGTTGAGAAGAGGACAATCTATAAAAACATCCCAGGATATAATCCTTCAACGCTTCGGGCGTTAATTCCCTTATTTTCCTCCTCTTGTGAGGATTTTCTCGCTGGGTGACCGTGGCCGGTTCTGCAGAACGTGGCTGCAGGACAGGAGGGCTGAGCCGGGTGCAGGATGGATGGGGGCCGTCAAAGTCAACCAGATCTCTGAGCTTCAGGCTGACGATGAGGTAGTTAAGGAACAGAAAATATACTCCAAGTGGCTGCCGAGGAGTGTCGGGAACACTTTGCTCAACCTCAGAATCAGTTTGCCGCCACACTTCCTCTGGCGAGAAGTGACAGCTGAGAAACTGGAACTGAAAACTGCAGGGAGAGGCGTCGATTGGAAGAATTGTTTATCCGTCTTGTCCGGAAATTCTCATCCAGTGTGGCGTCTGTGAGGCTGTAGTGCGCTTTGATATCGGCTCAAGCACAGGGACACACTTGGGGTTCAGGTGAACAAGACAGGGTTGGAGTCTGAATTAGTTCTCAGTTGTCCGGCAAGACCGTTGAAGGGAGCCAGTAGGAATTTAGATAGAAACATTTCTACCAGCTTCCGCAAAAGGCTCAAGACTCACTTGTTCAGAGTCCACCTAGACACTGCCTAGCCTCCCCCCTTACCCCTCACACCCCCACACCCCTCTTAAGCACTTATTGTATGTTGTATGTCCTGGCACTTAAAAATAGTACTTTGCATTGTCTTGCATCCTAGCTATCTTTGTTGTGTACGCGGAATGGGTTGTTTGCACTTGGTTCTATGATTATCCTCACTGTACTAACAGTGATATACTGTTTCTCTTTCTGCTGACAAATTTACGTTTATTGTAAGTCGCTTTGGAAAAAATCGAGGTGAAGATAGAAAACTTGAACAAATGATTTGTATCCATTGCCGTAAGCTGAAGCCGATTCCACGGATTCCATCCCGGGCAAAACCAACACACGAACCCTAAGTGAGATGTACAGCAAGGTTTGCGTCCATGATAAAATGCACCCTGCTAACGTAGAATAAAACCTACCTCTGGCCTATACTTTCTAAATCACAGAATTATTTGCTTGTTTTATTTCTGTGAGGTAACTTCACCTTTCATAAGTAAGACCAATGTTTTTTTACCACTCGTCTGTTCAACTTTGGGCATCAGACTGAGGAGGCGGTGTGCTTCTGCTGACAAAATCTTTCATCGTTTTAATCCCATTTTTAGAAGCTTCACAGAAAGCAGAAACATTGTAATGACAATGTTTCACAGCATTCGATTATAATGATAGCCTGTGAAACAAGGGCTTCTTTTGTCTGCGTGTGTTTCCCCCTGCGCGTCTAGCCCATTGCTTACAGACAGGTCTTACAAAGAGATCAGAGGAGAGTGGAGCCACCAGGAGAGGAGTGAGGTACGCCTAAGCCTGTAGGAGCCTGGGCAGTCGTGTCATCTGTGGGATAAATCAAACTCCCGGGTCAACGGCGTCTCGCCTGACTGGTTTTGTTAAACGATAATATCTTGATATGAACAGGGTTGCGTTATTGCTACCTCTCGCTCCTCCATTGTCTGTTGTTGAAGCCCAAATTGCTGCTCCCAGTCAGGCTCTCGCTCGGCTGAAGTGAAGAATTATCAGGGCAACGATGTTAGAACTAAGAGGAACGTTAGATCTGACGTGAGGAGAACTGATTCGGAGTCAGGCCTTTTAAGATGAAGTCTGATCTGCCAACGATCCTTAAAGGCCCATGCAGCTCACCCCATTAGGTAAATTCCAATAATGAGAAATAATGATTGTTCACTCATTACAGCTCTCACCAGTGTTTGCCGTTTTGAACAGCAGTTCTGGGTTCAGAGCCCACTGTCTGCCATCTATCTGTAGGCATCGTTGAGCCTGATGCCTCCAGCTCCACCATGACGTGTAAACCAGGGTTTCCCCCGGCACTGTATGGTTAAGGCGGCCACCTTAACAACAATAGGGCCCCGCCTTGACTACCAATGTATAAAAAAAATGTATAAAAAAAAATTAATATATATATATTTTTAATATTTTTTAATTATTATGCATTAACAAAGTAGAAAACTTACTTACATCAGGTATAAAAAATAAAGATAAATAATGCATCGGTAATACTGTTCACAGCAATGGTCGTGCCATAAAGGTTTTTGAATGGAATTGAAACGGAGACAAACCCCAAAAAGCGACTGCTGCCCCTTCAACGGGCTACTTCATTATGCAACGGAGCATGATATGGACGGGGTCTGTCGGGTTGAGACTACAATGTCCAGAAGATGGATTAATGGAAGTGCATCTGACATACTTTGTCCTGTGTGTTCTTCCTTTGGTGTTTGATGCAGGCTGTATAAACATGGACAACACAGGGGAAAATATTGCCTCATTTCCACGGTTCAAATTAAAATTAAAAATATTAATAAAGACTCCTAGTCACAAAGCGGCAACAAAATAGTTAGTACATTGATAATGGCTTCTGCTTGAGAACTGTCGTCCCTGGGTCACTCAAAAATCCATATTTTTATTGACAAAACATGTAATAGGGGTGTTAATGTGTCGTGATTTATTTATAAAAGTAGCCTTTGGAATGGTTTTCTTTTAGGAAGAAGCAAAGCGAACAAAAACACGAAAAAAACTTTGTACTTATCTGTCCCAAAGAAGAATAAATAAATCCCTGGGTCACTCCAATTATTTTTCATGAAATAACACTCAGCACAAGAGCTCAGGTGACAAAGTTACAAAGACAATGATTCAAACAACATGTAAGCTGCGGGTTTCAAGGATAGCAGTGACCCTACGAATCACCATGGCAATGATGGATTACGAAAAAATAATGCATGTTTATCGCTAGAATTCTTATCAAAACACATTTGAATGCCGAAACTGGAAGATGTCTAACATATAGGGTAGCCAGCAATATGCTCACTACCCTGGTTTTGTCCGGCCCAGAGCTATTTTTCTTTCTGGTCTGGTCTATCAACCCGATAGATAACGGATGCTTTGGTCTGAGGTAACCATGTCCCACTTGTTTAAATATACCAGATATGACATTATGAAATAAATACATGTAGCATGAGAAAATAATGTGGAGCAAGGGATAAAGGATTTTGGATTTTTTTGAATTTTGGATTAACTCAATGGACCACACATTTGCAGTGAAAACACCAGTTCTGACTCGTTTCTGCTTGTACTCATATTGTGGTCAAGGCACCATTTAAACATAAACACATAACCACATAAACAAGACACCATAAAGACAAACACCATATCAATAGCAACATAGACCGGGGATTTAACCGGGTAAACCAGAGCCTTTAGGCGTGGCTTCTTTACCATTCTGCCCATAACAATATAGACTGAGATTTACTGGGTACACCAGATGCTTCATGAACCCCCTCCAGAGTCCATGTCTGTTTACCTTGAATCTCTGACTAAACAATTTACTGTTGAACCTTTACCACTCTTCAAGTCATGCCTAGCCCTGAAACCACGATAGCTGAGGCATCAATTTACACTTCATCAGTCACCAGCTCATGTCCTCTCTTATTACAGTAATATACTGGAAATACTTGCATATAGAACGACCTCACAAACTTTGAATTATGAAGATCTCGCAGTTATTATGCAGCTGGTGACATTGTCACCAGCCAATACCACATTCAACCTAATTATAAGAGTAACACATGATACATTCTAGAATTGAGGGCTCTTAATGCTTTATTTAGAGCCCAACAGACTTTGATCACTACCCCCCTCTTTTCCGGCTCTTCAACACGAGTAGGACTCTGTTGTATTTATTTTGTCTGTGTATCTGTATGTTCATAGTTTGGACGTCACATTTCGTTCTTCCTTGTAATGTGAACAGTGGTCGGACGGTTTCTCTATTGAAAGGCTCGCTGGCACAGCAGGCTGACGGTGCAGGATCATTAATGGCTCATCTATCGGGGCTTTTAGCCGTCTATATTAGAACATATTGATTGGAAAAACAATATTTATGTCTTCCTCACTGGACATTATGTCTCCCACTGATGGATTCAATAGGGGAGATAGGATGTTTGATATGCTGTTCTGCTTTCTATTGTCATTGTTTCCATTGTAAGATGTTATGGTACTTGAGGTTTGCTGACAGCTAAACTTAATGTACTGTATGTATTATATTTCTCTTTCTTTAAAAGTGAACTTATTGTAAGTCGCTTTGGATGAAAGCGTCTCCTAAATGCCCTAAATATAAATTTAATTGTAATTTGATTGTCAACAACAATCAAAAGTCATGGTCAACATCAATGAATATCTACTTTTTACTATTTTATTTATTCTTTTTTTGGACATTTTCTCCATTGTGCATTTATTCCAGATCTAGGGTCACACGGTTGATTCATTATTATTCTGTGAGCTGATCTACTCAGGCTTCCCCAATTATTGAATGAGTGGGGGACCATAGCCTTGGATTATTGCTCAAAGAAATCCATGCACAGAAATGAGGAGTTCTCCTCCTAGGGTGGAGAACTCCGCAATACATTGCGCTAATACATTAGCGCAATACATTAGTCTGCTGCATCTGCAAGCATATGCAATGTACATGCAAAGGGAAATGTATGCGTCTGTGTGTTTGTGTGTCGGTGCATGTGTGCGTGTGAGTGTGTGTGGGCAGGCTTTGAGACCTCGTGAAGAGAGATGAGGAACCTCAGTTAGTTTGATTAGTATGATTATTAATTATTATTAAAATGTATAAATGAGTTTGCATCTGTGTTGTTTTTATTTATTTAATTGAAATATAAAATGACATGCACCTGCTCTTAATGACCACGTGGCTGTGTCAGAATTGTTTTTTTGTCAACGAATGCTACTGTATTTGTTAATGAAACTTCATTTGTGTTATAGTCATCTTCAGCAATCAAAATCATATATTTTAATTAGTGTCTCCAATGTTAGTTAGGGATAATGTCAAACGAATTGTTGATTACGCTTTTTAATAATTTTTTTCCTGACAAGATATTCTTCAGGTGTGTAGTGGATACAGACCTCTGTGAAGTAATCCCACACTCTATATCCAGCGGACTCTCACATCCTGTGTGGTGGCGGGCGTGTGGAAAATAAATAGCGTCGGACCAAACAGCAGAAAAAATTCCTGGGTGAATATTGATAATGATTTACAATTAAAAAAGGTATTTCATTACATTAAGGGCATTTAGCAGACGCTATGATCCAAAGCGATTGGATCCAAAGCGATCCAAGTACATATATATTATATATATATTATTTAACTCCAGCCCTGCTTTCTGACTCTTTACCACATCCACCTTTGTTTCTGATTCCGTTTTGTCGGACTCTGATGCTGTATTGCGTGATGTACGTCCTCTGGTTCTTCTGGAGTTCTGACCATGTCTTGCATCATATACACTATACTTAATCCAAGATCTGCCTCTTCAGTCTCTGGGTCTCACTGTCTACCATCACATACGCCTCTGGCAACATTTGGATATATACATTTATTTCTAACACCCATGAAGAGACCGTGAAGAGTATGGATACATTGATAAATGCTCAGCTCTCTGATTCCTTTCTCCTTTCAATACCCCTGCCGAGAGAGAGAGAGAGAGAAAGAGAGAGCGTGGTGGCATTTCATCAGCTCTGAGGTGGCCGTTGCCCTGCTATTGAACGTCCAACAGAGTAAATATTTCACCAGACCGCAGGGTCTCAACGGAGCGACCTTTGTGTTCCACCAAACACGCGGCCTGAGACAAGGAATGCTTTTAGCAAATCCATCTGAAAAGAAAAATCAAAGACCACCACCCCCCCCCCCCCCCCGGGAGACAGGGTGGGGACTGGGGGGGGGGCACGACTCTTACTCTCACTTTAACTGTTGTGCACTTTTGTGTTTCATATTTCTACTTCAATTAATTCGATTCTCTTTTGTCCATTGCCTTGAGCAGAGTGATTGTCATGGCAATTATTTTTCCCGTCATCGATAAATAATTCTGAATGTGAAGTTCAAGGCTTAGGGATGCAGTTCGCCTCTCTAATCAGCCCTTACCACTGCACCAGTTCACCCAGGACGAGGTGGTACGGTTTATAAATCACCCAGTGACCTCGACCTAACAATATGCTGCCAACAAAGACCCAGCAACAAAGTGTGATTCAATGAGACGCCGGTGTAAAGCTATGAAAAGACTTTAAGGCTTTCACACGATTAACGCTGTATTTTGACCTGTGAACCGGAATCCGACGGAATACATTACATTCCCATGATGATCAAATGTGTTGTAAATCAGATATTAATTAGAAAAAATGGATACCTATGCCAGAAAAATTGCAGAGAGAAGCGTTCTCCTGCTAGAAGAAGAAAGAGACCCATGCTTTATTGCATTTGCATTCAGCATAGAGTATTGCCATCTGATTTATGATTGAGTAGCGGTTGTCCATGACGACGGGTGCAACTGTCCCAGACAAGAGCTACTGAAGCCTCTTTCCCCATATGTGACCACGTTCAAAATAAATAAATGGAATGATAAGAAATAAATAGATTAAGAAATGGTTATTTTTGGCTGGGGGATGAGCTAATGATATGCAGCCAGCCATACATGGAAAACAGTAGGCGATGACAGGGACGAGACGAGATCAAAGAACATCTGAGCAGAGTCTGAATTGGTGGAAGTCTTTTATATCTCACGTGAAGAGTGTCCGGATCGCTTCCCTTTGTTTGCTCATGTATGCAATTTTGCCTGATAATCACATTCAGCATAAGTCATTGTGTGTTGTTATTTTTTTTTTTAGATCAGAGCATCAGTCTTCATAATGGAGCTGTTGTGTTCCTTGCAAAATGTGGTTGTCTAATGGATGTCCACATATGTTTCTTACATCACATCAAAAGTTGTTGACAGATAAGGGGGAATAAAAGAGGATTACACAAAGACACATGCGTGGGAGGATTCTGTGTGAGCATGTTTCTGTGCAATACGGGGATGTACATCTTGAGGATTATTAACCATCAAATAAATATTTAGTTTCAAACATTAAAAAAACAAAGCAAAGCATAATTTGAAATCCAAGGACAGTTACCGATTAACATTGTTAAATATTAAAGGCATGACAAACATAACATTTATATGAAAGATGTAAACAAAATGATGAAAAAGTTAAAGATTTGTCACTAGAGCAGTGTTTGCCTTTGAATGGATCGTTTCTGTCCTCAACACTTTGCATATTCTGCAGTTGCGTGTGACCTTTATAAGAGACTGGCGTTTACTCTTGCTGCTCTAGATTAAATAATGTTTCCCTCTCTTAAAATCTCTTATCTTTTACATTTTCTTTTTCCACAGTTGTTTTGCTTAAGGGGGGTGATGGAAAGGAGTGTAGATGAGGTGGGTGTTTAGGTTCCTTTTCTGTTCCTTTCCTCTCTATCTGTCATATAGCGTTTCCTTTGTTCTCTGTTTTTCTGTGTGAGATGACTTCCTGGCCCCTAACGCAGCTATTTCTATCCATTGTTATAATTTCTGCTATTCTTTCCTCTGGCATGGAGTTTTCTTTCAATATTTTCAGCTAATGTATCTACCCACTGCTGCCCCGCTTCCTTCAACTCAATTGTGTCATTGTGTTATTTTCATTGTGCATTGTTGTCTCTCCTCTCTGTTTCCCACTGGGATTAAATTTAGACACCTGGACCTGAAAGGCTTTTAAGTGAGTAGTGGTATTACATAAGTATAAAAGCATTCAGCTCAAAGCCTTGTACCCAGTAGTTAGGTCATTAAATTGGACAAATTGATATCCCACCTTTGTATATTCACACCAGGCTGCACCAGTGTTAACATAGCCTCTAACATTAACATTACATTTGTTAACAGCATCATGGTCACATATTGCACAACACCTGTTGCACACATCTGTGAAAAACTCAGTTTGTCCTCCTTATTTCACACCTCTCTCCCCACCTACAATTTAATATCGTTCTAATTTGGGGAAGTTGAATAATGCTGTCCATGTCGTCAGATGGACTGAATTCCATAGTGGCATCCATATTGTAGCGCTTTGCGAAGGTCCTACAGCTTCTTCTTGTTCTCAGTACTATTAGAGAGGAAGGAGAGAAAGAATGAGAACTTTTGCCTCATTATTTGGTTTCATGTGGAATTAAAAGCAGCACATTCAACCACACTTTCCTCTCTCAAGACATCCACGGCTCTGACAATCAGAGGCTTTGTTGTCCAATTGGCCCATTGGATACTCTTTTACTCCTACCCACACTCATTCGACCTGACGACCCAAATAATAGGGCGATCCTTACCCAGGTAACCCCCCATTAGACCCCTGAAGGCCCAGGTGATCCAGCTGCCAGGTGTTTGAGAACTCACCCAGGCTGGATTATTATCCCTCCAATAGCACCCTTCACACAATGCCTGTGTTCTTAACTGATTGACGGCCGTCCAGCACCACAGGGTTACGTTGAAGGACATCGCACTGCTCACCAGTCCGGGAACGCATCTGTGTTGCGGCTTGTACTGCCCAGCTCCAGAGAGGAGCCGCAGATGCCCTGCCGTTGTACCCTCAATGACAGCACCGTGTTTATGAGAGGATTAAAAGTGTCACATGCATGATATACAATTGCAATAGTTGTTTTCTGTACGACGATCTGTATGGATACGGTTTGTTTGAGACACGGCTATGCACGGTATGGATCATTTTTCACAACAACAGAACAAACCTTAATTCTCCTCATATTGTCCCCATTCAATCTCCTCCAAAATAACGGTTCTGTCTCGGAAATCACAGCTTCCATCGATTATAGGCTATGTATGCGTGTGCACATATAACATGCAATGTACATATACATATCTCTATATCTATATATATTTCTATCGACACATATATTTATCTGGTGCCTGTTACTGTTCTCTGCTAATGCTGAAAATAGCTCACGTGTGTGTGTGTGTGTGTGTGTGTGTGTGTGTGTCTGTGACATTCGTCAAATTGGCAGAGGTGCAGCAAGCGTGCGAGTGAGGGGAGCTTCATAATTGAAAGGTTAATTACGATGAGGG
Organism: Pollachius pollachius; assembly: GCF_949987615.1. Lineage (NCBI taxonomy): Eukaryota > Metazoa > Chordata > Actinopteri > Gadiformes > Gadidae > Pollachius > Pollachius pollachius. The sequence goes on along the minus strand of NC_136938.1, from coordinate 27,059,124 downwards.
TATTTGCGTGTGATAGGAGTGGAGCTGTATCTGGGAGGGTCACACACATTCACATGCACCTACGAGTACACACATGAACGCACATGCACACACACAGGCACAAGAACACACACAAGCTATCCGGACATGTACACACACACATATACACATGCACCTACACACACACATCTAGACAAAAGCACACACACGTGCACACACCCAGACACACCCAAGTTACACACACATGCAAGCAAGCTACACACACATGCACTCCCATACACACACACACACACTAAAGAGTCTAGGTTGTGCCAGCAGGGTGTAAGCTGCACTCTGTTCTTGTGCCAACTGAGCCATTTAAAGACGCCCGGTGTCCAGGCTGGCTGCAACTCAAAGCACCTACAAAATACCCTCACTGACCCCTCTCTCTCTATTTAGACAGACACACACATGAACGGACACATGCAAACACACACACACACACACACACACACACACACACACACACACACACACACACACACACACACACACACACACACACACACTTTCAGATGTGGAATGACTGTGTACACATGAAACTGACATGACCCTATCCTACTATATAGTTGTTTGCTATTGCTCTACTGATAATTACAGCCTAATGAAATGGTCAGATACTGACATACATTATAATCACATAAATCTCAAAATCTCATAAAAGTCAGTGAGGAACACGCGATCCACATTAATGCGGTCGGTTGGTCAGTTTGAAAAAGAGACTTGGATGTTTTCAAAGCAGGGGAGATTAGGTGTGAACGGTGCAATAGGCCTGTTTATGGGGGAGGTGAGGAGGTCCATGGGGGCTACGGCCACAAACAGCTTCCAGGGAAAAAGGTTTCTTTCCCGCTAGTGGGGGCCACCTTATAGCCACTACACTTTCAACCACCTTATACCCGCTGTACTATCAACCCGGTTCACGATCCCAGGGATCCTTGGTGCTGCAAAACAGCTTGTGTTATTGCAAGTGTTCATCACACAGTCTGGAAGAGACTCTGCTTTCTGTATGTGTGTGTGTGTGTACGTGTGTATTTGTTTGTGTTTGTGTACATTTTTGCATGGATAACGAAGCACTCAGCCAAAGGGATTGTTAATACCCTGAAACCACACTACAGGACGTGGATTGATGAAAGCACAATGCACACTAATGGATGCATGTGTGTTTTGATCAGAACATTAGGAGGGATGTTTGCTGACTGTTGATTGGATTACAGAGAGACAGGGGGCTCAGGAGTGATGTAGCTGTATTTATTCAGGCGTGAACTTGATATCTCTCCTTTTGTGTTGTCAGGTGATGTCACCTCTAGCAACCGCTGCTCTCGTTACCTTTAAACAATGAAGAGTTAAACAATTAAACAAGCGCAAATAAGAGGTGGATCACTGCTTTATCTAGTGCATGCAGTTTAAGTTAGGGGAGGTAGACATTTGACAAACACACACACACAAAGCCTAAACTATACGAACCCAAAAACTTTTCTGATTATTTGTAAAGGAAAAATAACTTTTAATTTCATCCTAACAGCTAATTACACCAATTAACAAGTGAACTATATGGATGGCATAATTATCTGCGCAGACAGCAGAGACATTCATGAGCAATTATTTACTGATATGCGACTGACGCAACACCGTTGCTAATTAGAGTAGCGGGAAAGATAACAAATGGTGATCTGACATCATCAAAGAACCCAAATGCTTTATTTTTTGACACCTTTGTACACAGGTACCCCCCCCCCCCCCCTCCCAGAGTTTGAGTGCAGCAATACAGAATCCAAAGGTGTTCCTCTGGTCTTTATAATAATAATAATATACTTTGTCAGACAGGTCTGAAATTAGTTTTGTGTCCATTTAGTTCCTCCATTGTGACTTAAAGGTCCCATGGCATGCTACTTTATGGATGCTTTAATATAAATATTAGTGGGCCCCTAACACAGTATTTGAAGACGTTCCCGAAATTCAGCTGTGGTGCAGATTTACAGCCACTACGAGCCAGTCGCACATTGCGCTTTCCCCAAACGCGCTGTTTCGGTGTCTGTAGCTTTAATGCAAATGAGGAGGAGAGAGGCGGGTCAAGGAGGAGGGTGGGGGTGTGGCCCTGAGCAGCTTGCGGCCACGGTACCATGCGCTCTGTTTACAGTGGATGTATTGCAATGGTGAGGTGCACACAGCCTTTGGCCGTGTTCTGTCATATTCTAGAACACTGGGTGCTCCGGCGGGAGTCCTGAAGCTCTATAACTAAATAATATCACATTATACATAGATATCTATATCATATAATATATATTATCATGGCCAAAAGCTGTGCGCCTCCAGACGATATTATGAATCACAAACGACTGCGTCGGGTTCTTTGACGTCCACATCAATCTGAAGATGAGACTGAACCACGACATGGAGCAGAAAGGGATTTTTGCCCGTGATTGTTTCCTGCTTGAGCCCCTCTTCTCGCTGCCGAGAAGAGGGGCTGCCGGTGAAAGTGAAATTTTCATGAGGGGCTGCCTCAGAAAGTGAAATTTTCATGCCATGGGATCTTTAACAACTTTCATCCACAGGGAGTGTCTACAGGGGTTAACCACGCCTGAGTCACCCCAGCTCCCAACGGTTCCTCCTTGATGACATGCAAAACAGTTGTGCTCCTTCGGAACCCGGCTACCTAAAAACGTGCTAAAGGTGGTTATTCATCAGGGCATTGGGGGTGGTAGTGGCTTCACTCATGCTGAACAAATCCCCCAAGAGAACTGTACAGACCACTGGGTATTCAATGGTATATATTGTAGTAAATGGACGGTGTTAACAGCCAGGAGCAGCCAAATGATCAGTGTGTTTTTAGACTGGGAGTTGTGGCTGGACGATGGCTGGTTTAAGAAGCCTCACCTGGGCCAAGTCAGACTGATTGGACTCTGGGGTTGGGTGGGGCTGCACACCTCTTGTGCATGGAGTGCACAGGCTTAACCAGCCATCTCCACATACACAGGGAGATATCCTACATGGCAGCATGTATCATTGTCTGCAATCTTGTATAAACTGGTCTTCCAACACCACCACCCTGCGTCCTTGTTTGGAGGAGCCGAGTTAACGCGTGGTAAGAGTGTGGTACCCGTTCAGAGTAAGCCACTATTCAGAAGATATTGGAAATATCGGGCAAGTCACTCAAAGTGTGTTCCACTCACGTGAACAGGAGCTAGGCTACTGCTAACCCAGCGAACACCCCTTCTCGAAAAACTGTCTGAATCTGGGCAAGACAGGCAAACGCCAATTTGCAGATACCTCGGCGTATCCCTTTAAAGCTTAACACTCGGGATTATGATGCTTTAAATACCAAAAGCCTATTATGTGTGGCAACCCCGTGGTACAGAAGAGAGGCCATTGTTAGTTAAGTTTGAATGGATTTAATTAAAGGGTTCTGTTTATTATTATTGAAAACCCCAAAGTTGAGGCTCACTTTAAAGACGTTGATCTTTTAGAAAATATTTTTCCCAATTACCCTTAGAAATTCATCATTTTACAGAGATAACCATAAGGTCAGATGAAACTGCAATTATACTGTAGAAATAATTGACATTTGTCTAGAGTTCATTAAAGTTGCATTTGTTATTTATACGTTATTTCATTAAGTCTCCGCTCAAAGTTAAGTTCAAGTCCCGCTGGGCTGCTTTACTTTGGTAAAGGTTATTCTACATGCTGCGAACGCCATTGTTTAATGTTAAGCTAACATGGTTTCTGTATGTTCTCGTCAATAGTGAGTTAGTTTCCATGGTGGATTTGGAGAGAAGCCTTCAGATGAAACGGCAGCAAGAGAGCCCCTTTTGTTCTCCCCGTCTTTCCAGGGAGTTATAACCGAATGTTATTGGAAAATTGCTCTTTCAAAGAGCAAAGCATTATCTTATGTGTGCCTGGCGACCCAGTAAAAGAAACCCACTTTTTAAATGTAGAATATATATTCACCATGTCTATCAATTTTCCTCTCTGTATGTTTACTGTACGTAAAGTTTTACTGTACACTAAGAAATTGAGCTTGGTTGCTTGAGCATGCTAACATGCTAATGCTAGCAAGGCTAATTAGCGAGCATGCCAGGTTTCAAGTCCCGGGGCTGCTTTGAAGCTGACTTGTGATTGATTGAACAATGGGGCTGATTGTTTTCTTCTCTTGCAAATTGTTGCGCCCCCCGTTGCAGAAGAGTTACTTTACTTTTTGCAGCTATTTTTACCAGAATCAAAAGGAAAGTAATTCAATAAGGTCGGGCAGTGTTAAGGAGTATGCAGACCTAATGGATGTGAGTCATTTGGGTTCACGGGTCAGTTTTCTGGATTTTATTCACGGTTTTCCAAAACTTTCAAGGTGCAGAAAATACTTTTCATGCAGACATGGGTCGTTGAGGCAAAAATAATCAGCATGTCAGATGAGGCCCAGATACCATACATCATATATATATATATATATATATATATATATATATATATATATATACCATATATACTATATATATATATATATATATATATATATATATATATATATATATATATATATATATATATACCATATATACTATATATATCATAAAACTTGGCTGTTAATGTTTGACAACGAAGTACAAGTTACAGCACTCCCTGTGGTCACAGTGGTTACCAAACCTTTTGGATACCTCCTTGCTTCCGTTCTACACATGCCTATTTAATTGATCTCAGGTGTTCATAACTGGAGTGGTTTATTTTAGTGTTTTTGGCCCCGTTGGCTTTCAATATTAAATGATAACAGCATAGATATTAATAAAAAAATCCTGCTTGGTCTCTAAAAGTAGGCTTGCACTGCACAGACATTTTTACATTGGTTTAGTTTTTACACCAAAAAAACTAATTACAGATAATGAGGCGGAAGAAAAATAATAAGAAACATGATAACAATAGTGTGGCTTTTCCACCTAACTAAGTCACTCAACATGGTTCTCAATATAACTCTTCTGGTCAGCAGTGTGTATGGGTGGTGTCTGCTGGATGGATTGGATGATAAGCTAATGGTGTGTCTTCTTTTAGTTTATTAAGACATCCATGTAGAATAGAGGTGATTGCAGTATACACATTAAAGAGGAATAATGATGGTCAAATGATTCCAGAAGAATGACCTGTGATAGGTGGACACGTGGATATCTGTCAGGACGACGATCTCTCCACTTCCTCCTTCTCACCGAGCAGAGAAGCAGCACTCCTGCTTACAGAATGTTTTTATAACATATATTAAGGAGGTTACATAGCAAGATAATCTGTTAATAATAATGCTGTTTTAACATGCGTGTACAATCACGGCGTTGTAACTTGACAGCAGGAAACACAAGCCTCCATCTCCCTTTCAAGACTGCATTTTGGCAATGCTCAAACCTTGAGCATTGATGTCCTTTAAAACACGGTGATGAGGATTACAATTATGACGATAAGGATGATGATGATGCCGGTAATCACACTGCAGATCGCTCCGTGCTCAACACATTTCAGACTAATTGCTTTCTAATTCGGGGTCTGCTTCAAAGCGAGGGCGACGCAGAGAGGCCCGACCGAGGAGTGAGAGAGTAGCCCTGAACTCCTTTATTTCCTTCTCCCTAGGTCGCCCTGCCAAACAAATGCCTTTGGCAAGCGTTTGCTCGCTCGCCATCCAGGCTCCTTGTCATCACCGTCTCTCCCGTCCGACATGGAGCGCTGCCCGGGTAAAGGAGATTAATACGAGTCTCTCTGCGGTGGTGGCGATAAAAGCCCTCTCTCGCCCGCTCACTTCCACTCACGCTCCATCTCCAAATGGATCTGTTGCAGTTTGGAGGAGATTAGATTAAATTTGTTGGTAATGTGATGCCGTTCTGTAAGCAGAGATGAATTACCATCTGCTACTCTCTTCCCCACTCTTTGTCTTTGCTGCCGTTTTTCTTTCGCCTGCCCGCTTCGCTTCTCCTCCTCTGCAGCCCGTCTGACCTGTTTTGGTTTTCATTCTCTCGTTCCCGCCCTGGAACCCTATACTGCGCTGATAAAGTTATCTCTGTGAGCGAGTGCTCATCTCCTCGAGTTTTTCACTGTCCTCTGAATACGCACTATAAGTGAAATCTGTCCTTCACCACGGCTGAACATAACATCACACGTACCCAAATAATAAATACATAGATGATGGGAACATGTTTCTGTTTGAATTTGTTGTAAAATGGTTACACCTTGAATTGTAACGTGATAAAATTGAACCCTTAGCTAGAGTTAGATTGAGCATAAACGTTATGAGGCGCAAGGCTACACACACTGTGGCTGTGTTATTTATCAGCGCTTCCAAAAAATGCACTTTGACATAACGAAAGAAACAGGACCTGAGTTTGGAGGAGAGTAAGCAGTGATGAAACCGCATTGTATAATATAATAATAAATTAAAATAAAAACAAAATGTTTACTGGTATTTTAAAGACATTCCAAGACGGTAAGGAAGTGGGGGGGTCCACCACGGTTGTCAGGAGGAAGGTGTGTTGTTGGCGGCGTCCAGGACTCTGGCACATCGCTTTTAGGTTCTCTGCTGTTTGCAGTTTCATTACCAGCTCACTCCCATGCATGAGGAGAGATGAGGAGAGATGCGGGGAGGAGGTGACTGCTTGGCAGAGATGAGAATATCAACGTCTTCCCATACTCCTGCTCCGTCCGTTCCTGCATAATTAAATGTTAAAAAACCACTTGTGATAGCTCAAGGTTTTCTGTCTCGCTCAGGTTTCAATCTTGATTTGGATTTCATTGGAGCTTCCTGTAAACTGAAGCCAAGGTCTCAGTGACTGGGAGGATTGAAGGTATTGGGTTAGCACGGTCGTATCAAGACCGAGAAAGACCTCATTTATGCTTTTTCAAATGTTTTTTTTTTTTAATAGCCTTTTTGCCTTTTGATGTTCAAGCCTGTGTATACGTATGTGTGTGTCTGAGTTTGTGTTTTTTTGTGTGTGTGTTTTTGTGTAACATTGCTAGGGCCTGTTTGTGTGTGCAGGCATGCTTTTTATTAGTGTGCACGTGCATGTTTGCCTGCGTGTGCGTGTGTGTGCGTGTCAACGTTGTGTGTGCCCATGCAGCGCCTCCAGAGAGACACCCAGATGGCTGTCCTCCTCGCCCCAGTGAGGGCGTTTATGCAGTTTAAACCTCTCCTTCCTTCCCTCGGAGCAGGACAGTGAGATGCTGAGTCACTATCCACTGATCTGATCCCCTTGGCCCGGCCGGCCCCCTGCAGGTGTCTCTGTCCTCTCGTCCTCCCGTCCCCCTTTCCTCAGCAGTCCCACCGGACCTTGCAGAACTCAACACAGCAAACCGGATTCCAGATGGTCCGCGAGGAGAGGGGAGCGTCGCCGTCGACCCCGTCTCCCGCCCTTAAGGTTACCATGACGGCATACTTTGTGTTGAGGAGGCGGGGCTGGAAAGTGAAGGAACTCTCTGCCATGACCTGCGTCGCACCAGGGGATACATTGAGGTGCTGCAGGCTGCAGTTCCTCTAAGTGAGACAGGTGGTGGTTGAGTTTTGCAGTTTTGCTGTAAGGGCTTTGACTGTACAACAGACCCCTAAAAGTGCTGAACGGAGCAGAATCTCTTTTCTATAATAAACATCCAGACAAGTCACATAAACATTAAACACTTATACCCATCCAGCATCGGAGATCAGACGCAGCACTATCAGCGCACGTCTCTATTTGAGCCTCCCCAGAAATATGGCGCAAGAAAACGCACGTCTCCAGCTCATTTCTAAATAATTAAGATCAAATTCAGCTTATGCCCCCCAGTGCTGCGTAATGATGGTCTGTGTACCCAACCACAAACGGGGGATAGCGTGTCCTGATGACTGCATCTCATCTCCCCTCAGAACACACACATCAATCCCTCCAACCTCCTCCAGCTACAGAGTTTCTTACTCGTATATTTCTCCTCAATGCTAATCGGAGCGGCACGGGTCTCAAGAGGTAGAGCAGGTTGGCTGGTAACCGGAAGGTTGCTAGTTCGATCCCTGGCTCCTTCAAGCTGAGTGTCAAGGTTAGGGTTAGGGTAGACACCTCACCCTAACTGCTAGTGACGAGCTGGCTGTCGCCTTGCATGGTTGACAATGTGAGGCAAGATTGTACAGCACTATGAGTGGCCACTGGTTAGAAAAGCACTGTATAAATGCAGTGCCTTTACCATTTAATGGTCCTGCGTTTCCAGGACAGGTCGTTCCGCGATGCTGAGTGGTGGCCGTTGCTACTCATTTCATCACCGCTCGTGAGTGGAATCTGACGCGACTCTGGTCACACCTCGGGCGAGGCGACAGTCTGTTGCTCGCTCGGCCGCCCTGGGGTTGCGAGGCGAGGTGGCGTGTTGCGGCGCTAAGCTAAGCTAACACGCCAACACGGCTGTTGCGTGTGTCTCACGGCATGAAAGGCCATGACTGGCACGTCGCGAGTTTGGAGTTTTTTTTCACCTCTGAAGAAAAAAATAAGGGGAGTGTGCCTCTATAAATGCTTTTTTGTAGTTTATTTATATGGGGATCTTAGGTTGCGATTGGAAGTTTATGTTGGTGCGTGCGTGCGTGTGCGTGTGTGCACTGGCCTTCCACAGACAAACCATGTAGGAACAGCCTCAACGTCCGAAAGGATTCCCAGCTGTTAAAGCAAACAGAGCAGCAGGTTCTGTTCCAATCATATCAAATGTTAGTCGATTTCTTCACAAAGATTCTTGGACATTACCAGCTCGAGAACGTTGGTTCTTCGTCTAACTAAAAACAAGCTTTCTTCCACAGACACCCAGGGTTATTTATACCCGTCTGGTGCTAAGATCTGTGCACACCTTCCATGGTGTCCCGTTATCAGCCGTGACGGCAGAGAGGAGAGGCGTGGCGCATGCCTGATTGTAAGTGAGAGACAAAGAATGGCGCAGACTTTTCAAAGCATAGACCTGTGACTCTGGGTGTTGATCAGCAGTAATCACACCGAAATAGATCTTGAATTTAAAAAAAATAAAAAAAGTTACGAAACAAGCACGTTCTACTTTGCTTCAGGTGTGTTAACAAAGTTCTCGACAGTAGTACGAGCCAGGAATTAGTTTGACATTAAAACCACTTTAATTCTCTTTTAATTCCAAAAACACTTGACAGTGACCATGAGTGAACCAATGGATACCGAGTGGTATCATAATGACTGCAATGTTGTCATACACCATTTTTTTCTTTTTTGCATGCCGGTCAAATTTTCTAACACACTAATAGAAATGAGCAGGGCTGGAATCTCCTCTGATTCCCTACAGATGGCTGTGCTCTGCTTAGTGAGAAGGAGATAGGGAAGATGAGTGTTCAGGTTTGGGCCAGAGAAGCTTGGGCAGAGCTGGCTAAACACAGCTGTAATGCGTTGATCTAATTACTGACCTGCATGGACACAGCTGCTGGCAGAGCTGCTGGCTCCTTCTAAAGAGATGCTCCTGTTCACTGCAGGCCCCTATCCCTTCCGTATGGTGTTAACAATGATAAACATATACAGTATCACGCTTAGACAATGATAAACATATACAGTATCACGCTTAGACAATGATACACGTATACAGTATCATGCTTAGACAATGATAAACGTATACAGTATCATGCTTAGACAATGATAAACGTATACAGTATCATGCTTAGACAATGATAAATGTATACAGTATCATGCTTAGAAAATGATATACATATACAGTATCATATGCAGACAATGCATACCATGCAGTATGATTCCTGGAAAATCGACAGTCTACATACAAGTCCACACACACACACACACACACACACACACACACACACACACACACGCACGTTTGTTACTCAGGGGACAGATGACAGCGGCAACATCTGGGGCACCACTTTCCTCCAAGGGCTCTTGACCATGTGGGGACAGAACACACACACACACACACACACACACACACACTGAAAACGTGGAACAGTTTTAAAGAAGTTTGTGGTTAATATGGCAAGTGGCTCTGCTGTAGAGTCTGCAGCACTGGGTCCAGATTCTGTTTACATCGCCTCCTGAACACCAGAATGGTCACGTGTGTTTAACAGAAACCTCACCAACACGATGAGGTTATGAAGAGAGGAGAAAGAATAGCTCTGCAGACGGTCCCAACGATCTGCATGTAAAGATCATTGTAGCATCGATCACACGTCCTTAGCCAAAACAATAGCTGTTGTCCCAGCCGACAGGCCCTTTGTGCTGGCAAATGGCACGCTTGCCAGGGCGGGGGTGACGAGTATCGGCGGGCGCAGGAGAAAGCAATCAGCGGGGAGCTCAGCTCAGAGCCGCTAAGTGGCCGAGCCGCTGATGTTCCCCGTGTCATGGGTGATGTTTTAAGTGAGGCTCTTTCGGTGTCCATTATAGTAGCGTGTAATGAAAATGTCCCGCGTATCACCACACCACACAGAAAGCAAATTATATCGCCCAACCCGGAACCCCCCCCCCCCTCACCAGGGCCCCAGACTCCAAACTATTTCTGCACACACCAACACCCGGCTAAACTTTTACCTCTCAGTGCGCTTACGTCTCTGTGTGTCGTCTCTGACCCCACCACCAAACATCGTCTGCTTTCTGTTCCACAGATTTACACCTTCCTCCCCGCCCCCCTCCCTATCTCTTACCCCCTGTGGATCAATGGAGGTGCGGTAAGGCAGAGCTGGATAATCTGACAATCTTGGCAGACATTATTGGCCCTGGCTGGAAGGCAGGTGCCTTAATCTCCAGTAACCGGCAGTTATTACTGAATACATCTTCTTAAAATGGAGTAGGTAATGGCCCATGGTGCTTTGGGTGCCCATCTAAGCTTCCTATTAGAGCTTAATGTGATTTACACTGCTGGCAAAAGAGAATGGTTTCCCCGAGACGACAGGGGAACTAAATCGGAAAGTGGAAAAGTGCTGATATTTATATGGTCGGATGAGAGGCAGGGTTATTTGTGTGTGTGCGTGTGTGTCTTTGAGTGTGTGTGTGTGTGTGTGTGCGTGTGCGTGTGTGTGTGTTGGAAAGAGGGAGAGAGAGAGACATAGGTTGAATTAACTCGTAGAGCAATTAAAAATAAATGTGAGATTCCAGTCTGTATGATCTGTGTGAAAGTGGACCCTGCAAATTGATTTTGTCACATTTGTCAAGTGTGGTATATTTCTCGGGCTTTGCGACTCTGGGAGCTTTTCCACACTTCACACACACAGATTAGAGTTCCTAGCAGATGGCATGAAGCTCTTCAGTTCAAATAGTATATTTAAGTTTCCATCAGCGGCTACTCTCAATCTCGTTATTGTTTCTACGGTACAGTACAGAGTAGAGTAAATCGGGCATGTCTTTTGGTTCTGCAACATTAGGGTGAGGGTTGAGCCTGACCCTTAGCCTATTCAATAATATATATAAAAAATACCTGAGTTAACATGAACACATTAACTTAGTTGACATGAACACCATCAGCAAATACACACTAGGCTACACACTAGGCTACACAACAGTGCGGGCAAGTAACGTGAATATCATTCAATGACAACCAAACCTTAAACATAAAGCCCCTCAGATCCGTGTGTTGATGAAGCCAATGGCTGAGGGGATAAAGCGTGTATCTGTCAGAGGCTGCGTCCTGCTGGGAGTCGCCCACCACACAGGGGGCTGGGAGTCTGCCGGATTGGCCTTGATGTCCGCTGCTCACCTGGTGAAGGTGAGAGAGATCATGGAGGCTCAACACCAAGGATCTGGCTCGCGTTCGTCCGGCTCTTCAGTTCAAACAGACTCAATGGAAAAAGGAATCAAACACCTTCATTAGCGTTTGATCCATATTCACTTTTCTCACCTTCGGATTTCCTTTCTTACATGTCTATGTTTTCGTCCAAGTTCAATTGATCATCAATCAAAGTCTCCGATCTAACTGTGATTCAGAGCCTTTATCTCACAGTGTAGATGAATGGCAGTATTTGCAGGTTAAAGCCGCTGACGATGAATCCATAAGCCCGTCCACCACCTCTTTAGGTAGTTTCAACAGCAGATGTGAAGGGAAATGTGACATGAGGCAGTGATTTCTCCAAGCAGAGATCACCTTGAGCTGTCTGATCTTCTCCTCTTACTTATCCAGTATTCATTAACTCTGAGGTATATGAGACACGGCAGAGAGGTCATGTCTCTGTCTGACAAAAAGGAACCTTTTGTGTGCATTATTGGTGTTAATAAACGACATCAGTGAAACCACCCTATTTATACTTTTTGTTTCAATGAATTGTTGTGTAATCGATAATGATAGCTCAAAGATTGCACCACCTCAGACCCACTCATTCAATGTAGAATAAATCAATACTCATGTTTGATCGTCTTCAAAAGGAGTTCACGGCTTTGAAATATAGACCAAGTTTTAGCTGTAGAGATGGCATGTCAACAGAATTTAACAGCACACCGTTTTGGGTTGGCACTGTTATGCCAACAAGTTTGTTTCCATTTAATTAGACAGATGATGTGACTGGCATACCGGCACAATGTACAGTAAAAAGAAACAAAGACAAAGCTATATTGGATCAGCCCAAACATAGAAATGCCCATGAAAACCTGTCAGCGATACTGGCATCGCTGTAGTCAGTGGCGGTTTTAGGCACGGGCGCTCCGGGCAGTCGCCCGGAGCGCCATTCTTTCATGACACGTTGGGGCGCCACGATCAGTTAAAAAAAAAAAAAATCATCTGCGCCACCTTTCTATGATGTATCATAACATTGTGTGGTGAATTGGCATATTGGCACCCCTTATGGCTGCAGGCGCACCTGCTTTTTGAGAAGGTGCCGTGCACAGACGGACTAAAACTCCCACCCCCCCCCACCTCTCAAAAAGATTATCGCCTGGGGCATAACTGGACATGAAACTGTAGTTCTAAATCAGGTAGTTAGCCAAGGAATGGTAGACGATATTTAAACTGTATTGTGGGTATTTTATTGATATTTCATCCCTGTATCTAAAAATAATCCAAACACTTTCAAAGAACATATAGATTATTTTTCTATAGAGCTAAAATATGAACTTTACAAAAGTGTTGCGGACCCGGACCATTTCCTGACTCAACCGCTAATATCCATAGCCCAGTCACAATCATTTTATAAATTAAAATGCCAACAATTTTTTATTCCTGTATTTACTCTTTCTTCCATGAGTTGGATCTTTTCAGCAGGGACGTGGCCCCCCACCCACCCTCCCAGCGGGGGCTGTAACTGCAAGTGAAAAACGTTTTCTGAACAAATCAATACCTTTTTTTTTTGGAGTAAAACTTTATCATACAACATGGTTATCATTAAATTATTGACATCCACCGTTTTTATATTTATCATATTATTTCATTTTGGAACATTGTGTAGGCTGACGTATGACGCACAACGCAGCGCACGCAATGCGCGAAAGATCGATAGAGCTAAGTTGCATCATGAGAAGCGAATTTCAGATTTTTAAAATACCAGCCCCAAAAAAAACAAACTTCAAAACAGCAGCCAGACAGCCGACTCCCTGCCAGCGGCCCCCTGTCCCTCCACCACCCCTGAGGGGGGCAGTTCAGAGCAGCTATGAAGCGGAGAAAAAGACTGTAGCAACGCTAACCCCCTTTCGGTCAATCCTATGTTGGATTAATCCCTTCACCCACTAACCCTGTTGGTGAAGAGCCCTGCCAGCCAAAGGAGTTCCCAGCCATGCGCTCCGGAAATGAAACGTATTCATTTATTTTTACGTTAAGTTGAACTTCTCTAATGTGACGTTAGTTATAATAAGTACAATTTCTAGGCTTTGACCCCTCAGCCATAGCAGCAAAAACATCGTAGTGTGGGTGTGTGTGTGTCTGTTATAGTTAAGCTCAAGTGCCTCGTTCTGTCGCTACCCGTATAGCGTAGCTGTGACTCTGTCAATAATAAATCGTCTTCTGATTAGAAATAAACCTGCATTCCGTGTGTGATCTGTCCATAGCTGAATCTGGTAGGCTACTATGCTGCTTTGACATTAAGCATGTTGGTGTTAAACATGTCTGTTGTAGTTTAAAACATTCTAACACTGGTGTAAAATGTAGCCGGCCATATAACTACGAAAACCATGAATGTTGCGCAGCATTTATTATGACGTCATCATATTGACTTTCTCTCAGCATCCCCGACTCGGACTGACTTCCCGCGTCCCTGCTTTTCAGTGCTCCAGATGAGGAGCAAAGCGAGGAGCGAGTTTCCAAAGTACCTGAATTTACTTTTCATCATTTATCCCATCTCATCCGTCCAATCAGGACATCAGCCAGTCGATTAGTCTCCCCTGAGTCAGACATGAAGGACGATCCTGCAGCTTTTTTCCTCATTAAGTCTCCATTAGCTAGAATGTAATGGATTTCTAATGAAGGAGGCGGGAGAGGCAAACGCATGAACACGTACAAGACATGCTCCACTTGACCTCCTGACCTGCAGAGACGCGCGCTAATCACCGCCTCGAACCGTGACTGTCACCACCCTTGTCCTTCCTCAGACCGTCACTCACTTCCCTTTTCTCCATCATACCGTACACAGCTACTCTTTCATTTCCACTGTTTTAGTGTTTGACAATGATTCTTTACACCATTGCCTTTCTTGTATTTTGCAGCTTGGTGACGAGGTTAAAGAGTGTCAAACTCATTCGACTACAAAATATGTCGTGACTCTGAAATTATGTAAGACGAGGAAAAATAAGAGGGTAATTTAGCTAGCGAGGCGGTGAACACAGGGTTTTAACGTTGCTACATGGGTAATTGAATGCAACGTTTTGGTAGTGTTTCTACCGCTTAATAACTAACCTCATTTCCCACGGCATGAGACCAATTATGAACACTGCAATTACACCGCTTTTATCTCAGCAAGCATTTATTTTTCAAGGAGTAGAGCCCGGGAATTCTCCAAAAGGTCACTTGTCATTTAGTTACAAGGCAGCTCCGATTCAACAATGAGCATTGAAGTAGAACTTAAATTGCACATTTTAAATGAGGATGGAGAGAAACAAAGAGGACAGAAAAAGGACAGAAGCAACAGTTGCTACAGAATGAAGATGCGCGCCAATTCAATTAAAATCGATATAGAAAATTAAGTCATTGAAGAAATACAAGAATAAAACACAGAAGATAACATTGACTCTCCAAAGGTCACAAAAATACAAATCGTTAGGTTGTCGTTTGTCGCTGTCCTTATCGCCAATGGTAGAACAGTTCATTAACCCACAGAAGTCACCGTGATATTCAGTCTTCTTCCAGAAAAGTATGGATTATCACAAAGTGAGTATTACATTATCTTTTCAAATTCAATAAGCCATAAGTCTCTCACCATATTCGTGTGTTTGTGTGTGTATGCAACACGTGTGTGTTTGTGTGCGCACCTGCGCGTACGTTGATGTGCACTCGCGCGAATGTGTTTGTGTTAGTATTTGTGCCTGCGTGTGTGCGTTATTGTGTGTGCATGATGTTGTGTGCGTGTGTTGGGCCGTGTGTCCCTACATCATTATTTCTGTAGCGTAAACTTGGGGCAGGTAGCTTGGCTCTGGAGACAGAGCTAAAGTCCTTGTCGTCCAGCTTTTTGATGAGGGGGGGATGCTTGGCTCTTTTCAAGATGAAAGGCGAACCAATAATTGGAACAGGTGCACAGGCCAAAATAAAGAGAGATTGAGAGACAGCAATAATGAGTGCCCGCAATGAACTCGCACAGCAAATAAAGGTCTAATACACAGGCACGGCAAAGTGAGTGAAATACATACAAGTAAAAAACATGGCAAATAAACCCAAGATCAAAGGTAGATAAGCAGAGTCAAGAATTAAATTAACTTTTATGTTGTATTCTTTTCAAGCTCACCTACAGTGCTGTAATAAAAAAGAACAGACGAAGAGTAGCCTCCATTTTCCCATCATCATGGACCATACTGTACACCTACAATATCACAAGCATTTCCCCATAGGACCCCATATGTCTACAGGAGGAGGTGACATTAGAAATGTATTGTGTGTCATTGTGTGTGACACGTTTCTGAACGCACACACACAAATAAATTCCCCCTCAGGGACATCAACCACACACAAACATACACACACACAGACACACACATTGTTTGATTCATATACTCACATGCTCAAACATAATCATAGAAGTGCACAAACATCATAAAGAATGATTCGGCGCTTGTGAAATAAGATGTTGACTTTATTGCCCTGCTAGACATCTGTTTCGCACCCGGTCAGTGGCCTGTGTAAAAAGAGAGACAGACAACCTAATACACTTTATTTCAACCACATACCTTGGAAACACGAGTAAGAAGGTAAATAAAATTATTATTAATGTTATTTTCCATTGTGCCTCATTAAAGAAGCATGGAGTGCGCCCACATTTCCCTCATTGTTTCAATCATCCTGCACACAATGCGAGTGTTTGCCTGTTGTCAGGCCGCACTGCATACCTCATTATTTCCCCGGTGATGAGAAAAAGAGGCCTTTCTTCGTAGCAATGGGAGTCACGTGTCCTCAGCAGCAGCAGAGGAAGCAGCAGCAGCAGCAGAGGAAGCAGCAGCAGCATACGGAGCAAATGTGTGATGGGCGAGAGGGATAATTTGCCAAGGTCAACCACTGGAGGAGTGGCTGGTGTTCATTGCTGGCCTCCAAAGGACTCCCACGCTTCATTACCCCCATGATTGTCAGACTTGTTGTTTTCTGCCACTCTGATGAATTTCTTCCCAAGGAGCTATTAACGGTTGGAACACCAGCGTCTATTTGTTATACACACTGCTGTGGCTGCACGCATGTCCACATGGGATGAACACACACACACATACAGACACAAACACTGGCACACACACACACACACACACACACACACACATACACACACACACACACACACACACACACACACACACACACACACAAAACCTCACAAACCAAAATAATCATCATGTCTGGCAATCTGGTCTTCTTTTCCCATCATAGATCATCTCTAATTCCCTGCCGTTTCCCTGGACATCGAAGGCACTAATAGGAAAGAGAAACATGCAAATGAGATGTGTAAAGTTGTGTGGGGAAGGGGGAGAAGAGGATGGGTGTGCGCACGCCTGTGTATGTGTCTGTGTCTGTGTGAGATTCTGTATGTGTGTTTGTGTTTGCATTTATGTGTGTGTGGCTGTTTGGACTGTGTGTGTTCCTGTGTGCACGTGTGTATGTCTGTGTGCGAGATAAGGATCATAATGCAGTTGGCAGTCCGACAGACAATTCCCAAGCAGGTCTGCTCCTCCGCTGATTGGCTGAGAGGAGGAAGAAGGCCCTAAAGCTGGACTCCCGCCAGACACGTGGAGCCTAGAGGGTTCGTAACTTCCGGTATGGGCCCGACCTGCACCAAAAGCACATGGATAGAGAGGTGCTTATTGACACTGCCTCTATGGGGTCACTAGGTATCACACCGATGACTCTGTCTCCTTCTGATCACATGATCTCGTTCTGATCAAGTGCTG
Source organism: Pollachius pollachius (assembly GCF_949987615.1). Taxonomy (NCBI): domain Eukaryota; kingdom Metazoa; phylum Chordata; class Actinopteri; order Gadiformes; family Gadidae; genus Pollachius; species Pollachius pollachius. The sequence continues at coordinate 27,041,629 of NC_136938.1, read as the reverse complement.
TCATCCTGATCGCATGATTTCAGAGAGAGCAAAGTTGGAGAAGAGATGTGGAGTGGAGTGTGCGTGGTTGCGTGTGTGGGTGCGTTTGTGCGTTTGTGTGTGTGTGTGTGTGTGTGGGGGGGGGGGTGATAGGGTATCGGGGGGGAAAAGCCAGGTTGTGAAAAAAAAAGGTTGGTCTAAATAAATGGCTTGTGAAAAGAGCTGACGTAGTTGTAACTAAGGGAACGGCTGTGCATTTAATGATCTAGTGAGCGCTCGGATTTGTGAGCATATGTGCTGCAGCAGAAGTTGCATGGCATTATTCCCTTTTCTTTCACCTAGGGTGTTTGTGTACTACAGCAAGAAAACATTCAATACATCGTTTTCATTCAGACAATCACACGACGGTGTGAGAGAGATACATGAACATATTAGAAGAGGGCTTTGTGTGTGTTTATCAACCGCCTCACTCGAGCATGTGTGTGCGTCTGAATGTGTGAGTCGCAGCAAAACACTTTATCCGAATATTTTTTTTATGATGGTTTTACTTTTTTTCCGCGCCAGGCCTCAACTGTCCTGGAGCCAGCACTTTACGGTTAAAATCAAGTGTCTTGCTTTTTAAACTTTAAACTAAACACTCTGGTCTGAATCCTGGGATCCATGACCCCCCCCCCCCCCCCCCCCCCGCGCCTCACAGCAGGGGACCTCCCCCCCAGAGTCCATCTCAAATCGTTCCCCAGCACCCTCTGCCCTCCAGCCTGCCTCTCCCAAAACCACTCTCTCTGTGCTCGGCTTGTTTTCCTGTCCCCGTCTCTCCCGGCGGCCACCCGCCCTGCTTGACGCCTCTACAGAGGAAAGATGGGACCAGGTCATCAAAAGTCCCTCCCCGGTGCTTTGACTCAAAGGCGTGGATTGGACGTTTAGTGCAGATCACAGCAAACGCGCCAAATCGGCGGGTTAGCTGCTGAAACACGAACGGCTTTACACACCAGACATCTTCCACTTTGGTCCACTTTGCGGTGTCAGACAGCAGGAGGGCGGTGGGGGGAAAATACGGTCTAGTCTAGGGTTGGATGGTGGGACTTCGAGGGACAAAGAGGAAGTCAAGAGCATGTGACGAGTGGTGCTATTTTAGTCCTGTAACCCAATCTATAAACGATTATGTGAGTTTTGGGGGCCACCCTGGGATCCTGGGGCGACAGAGGCATCCATCTTCCAGGGCGATTCTCAAGTTGTTCTCCTCGGCCACTCGGCTAGAATCTCATTCCGTCTCACTCATAATCCATTTGGAGGGAGATTGCTCTCGTTTCCTGGAAAGGTACTCTACGCTACAGGTCGGCCGGCCCAAATGTGCTCACTGGACAATTAAAATAGATCCGTTTTTTATGTACGATAATGGTTATTTGAGGCATAGTACATTTTCCAAGATTGCACCCTGAATATATTTACTTATCTCCCTTCCACCCAATGTGTGTGGGTGGTTGTGGGTAGTGAGTATTTGTCATTGAATGTATTTTGCATGGTTGCTGATGAGTTTAAATAGTATTATCATTCATGAACACTATCCAAGTCAGTTGGTATCGTACTCATTAGCAATCCCAGACAGTACTTAACCCCCGGAAGCTTGTGTTTGATTGTGTTTGTGCTTTTCACCATTTTATGTAACAGGAAAATGGCTGTGTGAATGTTTTCACAAAGAAAGAAAGACCACTTGTTTATTTTACAGTTGCAGCAGTCCTTATTTATGGTTCTGTGCTATCTTTGGAATCATTATACATGTTGTATCACAGCTCTTCTGTGAAAGACGTGACGCCAAAAGAGAGTGTATGTGTGCGTGCACATGTGTGCATTCACGCGTAAGCGTGTGTGTGTGCGTGCATGTGTGTGTCTATGTGTATGCATGTGTGCGTTCACGTGTAAGTGTGCTTGCATGTATGTCTGTGCGTGTGTGCGTTCACGTGTCAGTATGTGTGCGTGCGTTCACGTGTGTACATGTGTGAGTGTGTGTGTGAGTGTGCACTAACCACTTATGTATTATTCTCTCCAGCAGATGTCATCTCCAGAAGACAGAGTCGGGTTCTAGGAGAGAGAGGTGGGGCCGTCAGCAGATGATGATGGAGCAGCTTCTGTTTGGCAGCGTCTTAGGACAGCAGAAAGGAAACGAGGGTGAGAGACACAAACGCTCACTCATTAAAAAAGGGGGAAGAAAAAGGAAACATTATTCCCCCCTGCCAGGGTCCCAAGATAAAAAGGTTCAGCGCTTTCTTTGGCTGTTGATCAAAACTGAGGCGCAGCAGTTTCCTATGCTCTCTCTCTCTCTCTCTCTTTCTTTCTTTTCCTCTCTGTCTCTCTCTCTCTATTTCTCTCTCTCTCTCCCTTTCACACTTTCTCTCTCTCTGCCTCTCACACTTTCCCTCTCTCTCTCTATCCCTCTCTCTCTCACACTTTCTCTCTCTCTCACTTTTTCTCTCTCTCTTTTCCCTCTCTCTCTCTCTCCCCCTCCCTCAGTGCTCTCTCGCCCCTTGCTGCCTCTTAGGAGAGAGCATCCCGCTGACTCAGCAGCTGGGAGGAGGAGAAGCTGCTTTTGGCTCTTTTGTTTGATGACTCCTCTTGTCCCACTCTTTTAGGATCTGAGTGCATTTCACTTTTCCTTTTCGTTTTCCACTGCGATGTGTATATATCTGAGTGTGTGTCTTTGTGTGTTTCTATATGTATGAGTGTGTGTGTTCCCCCTTTCCAAGAATCAGTCAATCTGCTGGCAGTTCATTAGTCTGACTGATCGCCACGGCGTTGACACCCTCCAGCCCTTAAAGGTCAAGGAAAGGTCATGCCCGTGCCCCGCCCTGTTTCTCCCTGATATCCCAAGCGCGTCTCTGTTTGCCCTCCAGATGCCCCTCCCCCTTCAGCCTCACTCTGTCCTCCATCACTCGGGCGGGGTGGGGGGGGGGGGTGTAAGGTCAGATAGGCACGATATTGACAGAGCACGCCTGGTTAACACCCCCAGACTGTGTGTGTGGAGATTATCCGTAGGAGAGGGATGGTCGCAGCTCCCATCCCATCTGCAGCACAACGGCCCTGGAATGAAGAGTAAAGAGACGCACTTAACCCCCAACCCCCTCGGTGGCTGTGAGTGATCGCAGACACAGGAAACGTGTTGTTGTCCGGGGTATTAATTAGACAGGAATTAGTGTGCCCGTGCTTTAGCGGGGATCTAAAAGAAAAAAAGAACAGGACTTTCTGGATGGAAGTGTGCAGAGGGAAGCACTAAAGCTCCAGTAGTGTCTGGGGCGCGCGTACCAGCCCTTTAAATCCCAGGTTCCACTGTTAAATGTTTTATTAAATTGTCTCTTTATGTTCAGTTTTTAATGGATTCATTATGGAGGACAGTACAATGACATGGTGTCTGGGTGTTCATGTGGTCACAGGGAATATCAGCTTCGTTACGATCGGGTACAAAGAACACAGATGGGAGGCTACTCCTGATTTTTATGTTTATTAATACAAAATAATCAATATGACGCTGTAACATGAAGTCTGTGTAATCTGTGGTGATTGTGTAGTGTAGCTGTGGGAAAGTTGAAGGATGGAACACAAGACAAAGATCGAACATAAAACCAACCAAAAACCCCACCTGCCTGTGTGAAGAGAGACTGATCTCCCACCTAACACCTAAACTTAACCGTCTCATCATTATACCTCAACTCAACCATCACTCAAGGGTAGGATGTTTTCACAAATATGTAAATACCGTCTTTGACCTTAACTGACTAAAGAAACTTATAATTTGGACAAATGGTATCCTAAAATGTTGATTTATTGGTTGACGTCAACAACAGCAACTCTTCTATTCACAGTAACAGAAAAGCACATGTTTGTCCCTGGCAATAGAATGTGTTTATTATAAAACAGAAATGTCCTTATTTACATCCTCCTGTCTCTCCTAGAGTCACACTTTTAATAAACCTTGGAACAGAAAAATGCTGAAAGAGTAACAAAGATCCCTTTACCTCAGGCATGTATCGAATAAACATCACGAAAAACAAATAAAAACAGAGAAAGAAAACAAACTGTTTTTATAGCAATTCCGACTCAAAGAGGAATTCAGAGCGGTCTTCAATTCACCAATGTTGAAAGTTATCAAAATGTGTTTGAGTGCCAGTAAAAACACAACAAGATTATAGTTTGCCTACAAACACATAATTATCTGATCAGTTGCTTGTCTAGGTATTCTAAATAGGTGTTAACCTGTCAGTGGCGAATCGTTGGTAGCAAAATATCGTAATTCTGTATTCTGATAAATCAAAAGTGTGTTCCCCTCACATAAACAAGAGCTAGGCTACAGTAACGCTGCAAGACAATGGAAATGGCTAACGGAGAGAAAATGCTTATCCAGCAAACTCCCCTTATGTACACAGAATGATGAACTTGGAATTACACATCTTCAACTACACATATCTCTGTGTGTCCCTTTAAAACCAACCTTGGTTTCGGTTTCACTGACAAAACCTTAAGGCTACAGACTTCTATCTACATTAAACATAAAACATTTCTCTCAGCAGTCACCACGGTGTACCATTGGTGTACCTGTACAACTCTATAACCTCAAATCTTAAAGTTACCGAACTACCAATGTGTAAATGTTCGCTCAACACTTCATGTCCTGATACATAGGAGCATGGCGGAGCATCCTGCTGAAAGGACATCATCTTTGAAGAGGAAAACTTTGATGGAAGTGAGGTTGGTTTGCAAAATTCAATCGTAGGAATTAATTGGCAAGTCTTGAACACATCTAAAAGCTTCAGGAGCCACCAGGAAGGAGACACTCAACGTGGTGCTCTGTACCCAGTCTGAACTTCCCTTTATTGAGCCATAGGTTCGCGACCAGCGCCGCACCGTGCGGCACCGTGCGGCAGTTTGACGACCCGGGCGGCAGTTTGACGACCCGGGCCTTGTGCTGAGCAGACCTTGACCTGCTGAGTGCTGAGGAGACCGTCTACACAAGGTCCTTCAGAGCGTCTGGCCGTGGCCCTCACCTGAGTGACCTCTTTATCCTCTGACAGCCAGAGAGAGAGAGTGGCTGTCAGAGAGAGGCAGAGTTGAGTCTGTGCTTGATTGAGAGAGAGAGCGATAGATAGAGGGAGAGAGGGGGGGGTATATACTCAGATAATGGATGACAAAATGAGAGTGTTCAACATCAATTTTTTTTTTTGTGAGGTTTTTAGAGAAAAATGCAGCGAGGGCAAGTGTGGCTGGACAGCTGGGTGGGTAGGGTGAGGGGGGATTGAGGCCTCTGAACAGAGACCTCTGTACAAACAGAATCTAGGAACACACAGACCCACGGCAAGTCATCCGTATGTATAGAAGTTTGTCCAATTTCAAAATGCACCTCTTTTGAGAGCGCGTGATTTGTGTGTGTGACGTAGGGCTGAAGAACTCGCTTTGCCCCTGAAAAGTTCACCCCCTGACAGCGTGCCGATGATGTCAAACCACATCTCTAATCCTGGCGTCGTCCAAGCAGAGGAGCATCCAAACAATAGATCGCTCCGCCGCCACGGCAGCGATTGACTCCGGTATGAACCCCGCGAATGGCTTCTAATCCGGGGCCCTCGAGGCTCTGACATTTCTGTGACATTTTAGCACCGCTCCGCCTTTTCAGTCACCTCGCATTACTAAGCTGAACGCAGAAACCTCATCCGGAGCCGTCCGTGAGCATCAGGACGGCGCTTTCATCTCACCTCATGAGTGCACGGTCAAAGAGAGAAGGAGCGACGAGAACAAAGACGACAAAGCCATCCGGTTGTAGGTGAGCATTTCTGTCGACCACGTCTGCAAGCCAATTAGGAGATCTGTGAGTTGAGGAGTAAACAGGAGGAAATGTTGTTCTCCTTCATCTTAGTCCTGGCCTGGCCGACCTCGCCGTCTCCGTATCGCTCATCACTCACTATTTTTCTCTTTTTCTTTAAACGAGCCATGTGGCGGAACGGAAGGAACAAACCTTTGAAACCATTACTCAACAGCCAATTTATTCATTGTACTATCACAGTCCTCTGGCAATAGGATATACAATATCTAATATATATAAGTATTTCCTTCAAGTGGAAATTCTATTTAAAGAAGGGCCGCTCATTTAATTTCATTGTTTGTCGTGCTGTTTTTATCATCCATGAATATTTATGCTGATAGAACGGACACATCGTACCTAGAGAGGTTAGACCAGCGCTCTGTAATTAATGGCACAGCTGCTCTAAGAATAAGGCATGATGGAGGATGTGTTGGTATAGGACTGATGAAGTACAGGTAATCGATCAATAATCAATGAGATTGCTGCCCACTCGTACAAGCTTGCAATAGACGCATGTCCAGATATTATTGGAAATATAGGAAATTAAGGCTATCTGTAGTCATACAGTATATGGATAATGCATGTATGAATATAAGATATTTATGATGCTTGCATGTATGAATGTTATTTTTATTGTAATTCTGTATATTCAAGTAGGCAGAACAGTATATGCATGTAAGTAGATATATTGCAATACATGGATAATTCATGTATGCATATAAGTTTATTTATTTATGATGCATGTATGTATGAATGTTATTTTTATTGTAATTCTGTATATTCATGTAGGCTAACATCCATATTATTATTATGAGAGAAGGGAATGTAAAAATATTACTCTTCAGCTTTTGCATTGAGGCTCATTAATGTAAAATTGCACACAGTGAGTAATTATCTATTGAAGTTTTTATTTTCAGAAGCTACTAGTATCGCACCAGCCAATTACCTTTTGGAATTGACTTCATCCATTAGATGGTGAAAAGCAAACCACAGTAGCTGAGATTAATAATAATGAAAAGAAAACACAAAAAAATACAAAGAAACAGACGTCAATTTTGTGTGCATGCGTGTGTGTGTATGTGTGTGTATATTTGTTTTCATGTTTGTTTTTGCCAGTGTGTGCGTGTTTGTGTATATGCATCTGTGTGTGTTTGTGTGTGTGTGTGTGTGTGTGTGTGTGCGCGCGTGCTCAACCAGTCCCATCCAACACGTTTATTTGCTCTGGCGTCCCCGTGCCTGACAGCCAGTCTCTCCCTGTGATGCTATGCAGAAACATCTCCGAGACAACCCCTTCATCAACCCGTGGCCTTTTGTCTCACGGTCAATCAAGCGCATTATCCCCCGGATGGAGAATAGGGGGTAATTATCCGCCACGTCAATACCCACACAACTCATTGCTGTGCGGGGAGACATCCACCACGAGCGCTCCTCTGAAGCCCTCTGGTCCGCCCCGGCAGTATGACCTAAGAACCACTCTTCACTAGAATTGTTCTGATACCGATACCAGTATCGGGAATTCATCCGATCCTGCCTGAAATGCAGTATCGGGTATCAGCGAGTGCATACGACTATGCGCCGATCCGATACCATCACGTGACTAGCTCATTTACTACACAGGCAGAGAACATCACAAACGCCGCAGTGTTTACCAACATCTCTACCAAAGACCCACTCTTCACCCACTCCAGTGTCCAGGTGATGTAAAAAAATCTGCGCAGAATCGAAGTGCCAGCCCTCTACAACAGAGAACAACGCTTTGCCTTTTAAACCGGGGGGACGATCACAGGGGAGGGGAACAGGCTGCACTCCGGCGCTGGGGCCGCCGTCAGAGGAAGCCGTGTGTCATGTGCTGCTCCGGGGAGATGGAGGTTTGAAGTCGCGTGTGTTCGCACTGCGCTGACAGGGCTGCCGATTTCCCCTGAGGAGCAGCGAGTGATTCACCTCATCCCCCAGCCTCTTCAATCACCCACACCGTTGGTTCAGGGGGCCTTTTTCATGGTCATTAGGGCACGTGTGTGTGCGCTTCAAATGTGCATCCCTCTGTGTTTGTTTGTTTGTTTGTTTGTTTGTATTTGTGTGTGGTGGTGTGTGCGGGTCGGGGGTATGTATGTGTGTAAATATGTTTTTTGCCAATTGTGGGTATGAGGGTGTACGTGTGTGTGTGTGTGTATGTGTGCATGTGTGGCTATGGGTGTGGGTGTTTTTGTGTGTTTGTGTACGTGTGTCTGTGTAGGTGTATGTGCATGCATATTTGTATGTGTTTGTGTATGTGTCTATGTGTTCTTGTGTGTGTGTGTGTGTGTGTGTGTGTATGTGTATTTGAATGTGTGTGTGTACACACCGGATTTGAGAGAACCAAGCAGTTTATCTTAAGCATGTTTTTGTTTAAATTTGCGAGGACCTTTAGTGAGCCGTTGATGTGGAGGTCTTTTATCTCGCGGAGGCAGCCCCGGATTAGGGAGCTCTCTGTTTTCATTATTTCTGTTTTCCTAATGTCTTTTTCATTCATCTTATTTTATGATTTGCTGTCATTTTTTTTTTCTTTTCATGTCAGCGTTTCCTCTATGGTAAATGCATTTTGTTCCTTTTTTTTGGTATATTTGCTATTGTGGCAGTACAAAAGCATAAGTAAATCATTATTATCAGACTCCTGTGTACACACACCGGAGACGTGTGTGAGGTATTGCTTTTTCACAGCCGTACTGTTGAGGAGGAAGGGAGCTATCCAACCCTCAGGTTGGTAAAGGACAATTGTATGGTAAACGGACTGCATTTTGCGCTTTTCCCACCAGTGGACGTTCAAAGTGCTGTACATTATTGCTTGACGTTCAACCATTCAAGCACACATTCACACACCCACGGTGGTCACAACCATGCAAAGGCGAGCTCGTCAGGAGCAGTCAGGGTGAGGCATCTCGCTCAGGGACACCTCGACACACAGCTAGGAGGAGCCGGGGATCGAACTAGCAACTTTTTCAGTTACCAGCCAATCCGCTCTACCACCTGAGCCACATGCGGTCACAATTCTGCTGTTCATACTGCAGAGCGGTAACGTCTGTGCAATTCTTAGTATGACATCCGTCTACGATAGTAAAAGCAGAACTTTGTATCACTCATCGCTCAGTATCATCATTTCTGATTTCAGCGGTTATTATGAAATATGTCATCATCCAAACTAATCTTCCTCCTGGCAGGATGGACCATAATGCCGCTGCCAAGTCAAGGCTGGTCATTTCATGTCATAAAAAGATCCTTTCGTAAGTTATAAAAGTAATAAGTGTCAAAAGCAATAAAGTCCAACATGTTATGAATCAATTTCTAATATCATTTAAAAAGAGTTTTTAATTTGGCCAGATCCATCATTCTCTTTGTTTGCCAGGTGACAGGTCTTTCCAATATCCACCGCTCTCATTTAAAAATGAATTGAAGTAGCGACCTCCGCACTTTTGACCATGGGGGTCTCAGCTCAACTGCTTGTGTTATTTACAAAACAAGCAGAGATTTGTCTCCTGGTTCTAGTGTCTCCCTCTGTACGCTCTCCCTTTCAGGGTGTATACAAAATGAACAGGGGAGGAGCTGCTTCCATTAATACTTAAAACGTTAACCATTGTTTTATTTGAGCGGTTCTCAAGGTGAATTCTAAGTAGTCTACCGGCGGCGTCTGCTATCAAGCCCACCACACGGGGGGCCGGATGAGACATTAAGTAGCGTAAAACGACCTGCCACCTCCTGTAGATAATTACAACACTCCTGGTCCAGAGTGCTGCTACGTGCGGCCATTTGGTTTGTTCCTCTTTCAGTGTTAGAAAACAACAATACTGAAGTTTCCCAGGAACCAGAATGTCTCCAGGGAGCCCGTTTATTGAAGACTCTCTCCCCGGCAGCGCATGGAGGTATATATGTTTAAGGTGGGCAGCGAGAGAGAGAGTGAGAGTGAGAGCGTGAGTTCATGTGTCTCTGTGGGTTGAGTTACCCAAACCACTAGGCACCCGTACCCCTGGTTAGAGAGAGAGCATAATAAAGAAAGAGTGACAGAGAGAAAGACACTCACACACAGAGAGAGAGACACAGAGAGGGCGAGAGAGAGCGATGCAAGGTGGTGTGTTGAGCAGGGCTGAATTCTAAATGAAGGCACATTAACTGCTGCATTAATAATGACCTGGGAGAGGTGCGTGGGCTCCAGTTCCAACAGGTGTTCAAGGCTTTGATGGAAATATTAAACTGCAGTGGGAGACTCACACACGTGTGTGTGTGTGTGGGAATACATGCTTGTGTGAGAATACATGACTGCACTAAGTACGTGTGGGTCAGTATTGCGTATGTGCGTGCGTGCGTGCGTGGGTGGACAGACGGACGGGTGCATTGGACACAGTAACAGTCGGGAATCAATTCTGGGAGATTCCCCGGGAACGCGCCACACAGGAAGGTGTTCTTCGGGAACACATGATGGCCCAACAGCTAATACAAACACTCCCATCCACGGTGGTCATCGCCATGGCAACCGAGCAAAACAATTTGGGTACCCGCAACCGTAAGATTGGGGGGGGTGGTGTTGCTGATATTATGCCTCTTTTCCAGCTCAGTTATGGCTCGCGTTTCCACTGCCGACAGTACCCTTATGGTTAGATAGCCGCGGCAGCTACGTAAGCATCGTGACCTCATAGCAGCCCGACACAGTGGAGCCCGCTAATAAATCCAATGAAAAAGAAGAACGCGCACAATGAACAAAGAGTAACAATATAGGACATTTTCTTCAATAAACGAAGCTTTTGTCCAGAAATACCTCACGGGTAATGTGTTTGTTTGCTGGTATCCCCCTGTCGCACGGAAGTGCGATTCTGTCGATTAATCAACGGACGGCGTGTGTAGCTCCAACTTGCCGGCACCCTTTCAGGCGTCTCATTACCCCAACAGAGGAGTACTGCAAAATGAGAATGGCTCAATACGGCTCAGTCCGGATCACACCCCCTTTTGGGTGAAACGTGACCCGTGCCCCACCTTTTGCAGACTGAACCGACCTGCACCCTCCGGTGGAAATGCGCCATTAGTGTTTCAGAAGGAAAAGAACAGACCTTTCGTTTCTAACGCTGAGACATGAAGAGCAGATGGAAGATGTGTGTAAATATGTTTTTGCTGATTGTGGGTTTCAGTTTGTGTGTATATATATATATATGTTTTTTTTTATATGTGTGCCTGTGTGGGTATGGGTGTGGGTGGTTTTGAGTGTGTGAATGTGTATTTGTATATGTGTGTCGGTATGGGTGTGGGTGAATGTGTGTTTGTGTGACACAGACTTAAACTGAATCACTCATTACAACAATATCTGACCATCATGCCAGCCTTACTGTTCTGCATCCTTCCAATCAGAGATTAACACAATTGGCTCTGCATCTTTTATACATTTTTACTTTCCTTAATAGGACCTTTGAAGGGTTACGCCTCATGTCTGTTACACGTTGAAACCTGAAGGCATTCCAACCTCATACATACTGTCTGCTTGCATGGGATCTTGGATTGCATTCATCTCCATCGCATTGTAGGGAAAGGATTGTTTGAACAGTTTCACGGAACAATTCTGCCATGTGAAATTCAATTCTCCAAGCGCAGATATTCCAAATTGATGGCATTCGACACTGAGATATCATTTGAGAGAGTGCAGGCAAAATATTAGTTTGTTGTTTGTTTGTTGAGTTGGCCTGTGTTATGTTTGTGTGCGTGTATGTGTGTGTGCATGCGTGAGTGTTTGTCTTTCGCGGCCGCCAGAAATGCGCACATCTGTGTGCGTGCGTGCATGCGCGTGTCTGTATGCTTGAGTGTGTGTCGCTGCCTAAGTGTGCGTGCAGCAAGGTTAATAGGGCCGCGCCGGGCGACGCAGTGAGAATGATTTTTGGATGAGTCCCATTTGCGGCGCATCATTACTCTGTAGCTGGCGGCTCTCTCTCAGACGGCCTAATCTATAAATACAGCTCGCCCGCTCGCCGCTGACGAGCTTCTCTGCGATGGCGCACTCCGGGACAGCGGAGCAACAAAGTCAACAAATGAAAACAGAGTCACCCAAGCAGCAACTAATAAATGTCAGGGGGGGGGGGGGGGCGCTGACGTACATTGATGTTAATTTAATATTTAATTCTCCGCTCTGCCTCTGTGTGTTTACTTGTACCGGTATCTTTGTTTACAGAGTTATTAATGATAAGAATTAAAATGAGGTTCGGCAAAAGCAGCGTTTTCTCTCCTTGGGAAGACTTCACGTTCGCGTAGGACTATTTATTAATAATATTTATGATAGGCTAATAATCACAAGGATGAGAACGAATATGAATAATAATATAAATAATCCATCCAAACATGACTCCTTCATCTGGAGAGGGGGCCTTGAAAGAAGAAGAGACAGGCCTTCTCATTGGTCCCACTCTCCTAATAGTGCTTCCAGTTGAAGTTCTGCCAACTCTTTCTCTCCTTCCTGGTACCGCGTCCTCTCCCCTGCCAGAGAATGAGTCAACACCCGCTCTTGCTACTGTTGCAAACACATGTCATCTTCTCTAAGACTGCTGCGTGTTCACTCCCCTTCAGAGGCCAATCGATAAACTCAGGTCCCATGACAGCTGACAGACAGACAGACAGACAGACAGACAGACAGACAGACAGGCGGAGGGAAAGAGAGGTTCTATTGTGGAGTGGATCTTCTCGCTGATTAGGTTCAGGTGTAAATATACATCAATGAGAGAGAGAGAGAGAGTGAACGAGAGACTGATAGGATTCGGTAAACACTTGAGATGCTAGGTGAGCACCTTAATTAAGGTGCGGTCTAGATAATAAGGCTGGCATCTTGTCCCCAGTCGCTTCTTTATCTCTTCCTTATTACTGCCCGGAGTGGCAGCAGATCGATGGCCGTCGTGAGGACTGCAGAAAGCACCGCATATAGGAGGATATGATAAATATGGCACCACAACACACACACAAAGTAGCATTAATCATAAAAGATACACAAATACATGCACATACATTTTAGTATCAACCATGACAGGGAGGTATGTACACACACACACACACACACACACACACACACACACACCTATATGAAAATCAGTGTTATGTTTGGCTCCAATGAGAGGCTGGTTGAGAAGGCTGCATAGGAGGCTGCACCGGGCAACGGGTCGAGCGTTAGCATGCATCAGCAGAACGGCTCGTCCGGAACTGAATAGAGGAACGTGCAGTATTCTACACGCATCATTCAGCCCATTTGTTTCCATGTTTAATAATTCTTACAATTCTGTTTTAATGATCCATTCATTGGACTCCACCAGCTGAAGTGGTCTCCCTTCTGCACATTAACACGCGCGCCGTCCTCTGTTGTTTTCTTTAATCATTTGATTAAAATGATATTATGTGGGGTTCAATTAATTTGAGCGGTGTTCCACTACTTTACACTGCTGCGTTTGGTTCCTAATCAACGAGACAAATAAAGACGAGAATAAGCTGGGGTTGTTCAGGTGTTTTTGTTGCTCTGCTGCAGGGGGCATAGAGAAGTGTGTATCAGTTTGGCCGTTTGAGGAAGGGATAGATGAGAACTGCTTAGAGGAGGCTTTTCCGAACATTGCTGACAGGGTGCTATTATCTCAGCCAGTCCATAACGTACAGGAAAGGTAAGCCCACTCTCTCTCTCTCTGTCTCTCCATCTTTCTCCATCTTTCCTTATCTCTCTCTGTCTTTCTCTCTCATTTTCTGTCTCAAACATACACACACGCGCACACACACGCACGCACACACACCCACACAAACTCATAAAGATACCCACAAATATGTACTAGCAAAGAGGCACAGGAAAAATGCATTAAAAATAAACTAAGAAAACACACACACACACACACACTTGCCTGTTCATGTCAGCAGATAAGAGTGTTTTCTGGAAGCAGGGGGCTACAGCGAGCTCATCAGCTCCACATTATTTTCTGGTAAGCATTTTTCACCTTTACTGCACACACACACACACACACACACACACACACACACACACACACACACACACACACACACATTTAAACAGACACACACGTGCACACATGTGTACACAAACACACACACGCACACACACACACACACACACACACACACACACACACACAGGTATAAGCATGGCTTTGACCTCATCCCTACAGCTCACACACACTCACAGTATCTCTGCACGCCTCCCATCTAAACAGCAGCCAATATAAACCCTTTCGGTCTTTCCGTGATCCCTGGCTCATCAGGCTGTCATTGGCGCCTTATAAAGCATGTCCTCATCAAATCTAATTGGAATCCTTAGTCACAGAAAGACTGTCAGCCTACACCACAGTGATATTAAGTCTTCATGAGGGTTAAACTTTTAAATGCACACTCTGGGAAAGGTTTCGATGCATTCGTCAGCATGCAGCTTGCTGCTAGGAGCTAAGGGGGTGAGACAATAATGAGGGCTGATCATTTTACGTTTTATTTAAAGGTTTTCAGTGTTAAACTCTTGGGTCCCTCAAAACATTATAACATCTGTTCATATTTGTTAATCTGTTTACCTGGGCCCAAACAGCTTTGTGCTAAATGCTGGAACATGTGATAAATATGAGTACTTACAGTTAGTCGTTTCATCTGTCATTTGTCATTTTAAACCTGCAACAACATGCAGGTGTCATCGCTTTTGAATCCATCTGGTTGCGTTTGAAGGAGTGCGTCGTGTTTCTGTGACGTTGTTTGAATTCCACCGTTACCTTTTGGTTTGTTTTTGTAACATTCCCCTCAGGGATTAGCTGTGGGCCTACAGCTCAACACCTCCCGAAGGAAGGAGGAGGAGCAGAGAGCAGAGGGCCTGGAGGTGGAGGAGGAGCAGAGAGCGGAGGGCCTGGAGGTGGAGGAGGAGCAGAGAGCGGAGGGCCTGGAGGTGGAGGAGGAGCAGAGAGCAGAGAGCAGAGGGCCTGGAGGTGGAGGAGGAGCAGAGAGCAGAGGGCCTGGAGGTGGAGGAGGAGCAGAGAGCAGAGGGTCTGGAGTTAGAGGAGGAGCAGAGAGCAGAGGGCCTGGAGAAGGAGGAGGAGGAGCAGAGGGCCTGGAGGTGGAGGAGGAACAGAGAGCAGAGGGCCTGGAGGAGGAGCAGTGGGCCTGGAGGTGGAGGAGGAGCAGAGAGCAGAGAGCCTGGAGGTGGAGGAGGAGCAGAGGGCCTGGAGGTGGAGGAGGAGCAGAGAGCAGAGGGCCTGGAGGAGGAGCAGTGGGCCTGGAGGTGGAGGAGGAGCAGAGAGCAGAGAGCCTGGAGGTGGAGGAGGAGCAGAGGGCCTGGAGGTGGAGGAGGAGCAGAGAGCGGAGGGCCTGGAGGTGGAGGAGGAGCAGAGAGCAGAGGGCCTGGAGGTGGAGGAGGAGCAGAGAGCAGAGAGCAGAGGGCCTGGAGGTGGAGGAGGAACAGAGAGCAGAGGGTCTGGAGTTAGAGGAGGAGCAGAGAGCAGAGGGCCTGGAGGTGGAGGAGGAGCAGAGAGCCGAGAGGTGGAGGAGGAGGGCCTGGAGGTGGAAGTGAGCAGAGAGCAGAGAGCCTGGAGGTGGAGGAGGAGCAGAGAGCAGAGGGCCTGGAGGTGGAGGAGGAGCAGAGAGCCTAGAGGTGGAGGAGGAGCAGAGAGCAGAGAGCCTGGAGGTGGAGGAGGAGCAGAGAGCAGAGAGCCTACAGCTGTAGAAACGACTCTCCAATTAGAGCACAACAAATAACAAGTCCTTTGGTTGATCGTTCAAACACATTATTCTCTGTCAGAAAAGAGCTACACAACGTAAAGACATTCACTCTAGAGCGCGGCTCTGTTGTTCTTTTCAAGAGCGACGCAATCTTTAGCGACGAAGCCTCGATCTACCAAGGGAGTGTCACTTAATGGCAGCGCAAGAGAACGCCAGCCCCACTCATCGCGTGTTAACCACCGAGTCAGTGAGCGCACGAGGGAGACAGGAGGGGGAATACAGGGGGAGGAATAACGACTGAAGCTACTGTGCAATGAACAGATTAAGGGGTGATCCCAGACCAAACAGGTCTCAGAATTAACGCATTCACACACAACGGTGCAGCCGGGAGTGGGGCTCAAAACACCGTCCAATTCCACGCGTTCTACGTCATCCCTTCGTCTTGTTTTTAGACTCTCCGGTCTCCCCCGATCTGACCTGATTCGATGCTCCCCTCCAGAAGGAAGCCTTCCCAGGCTGTTCAGGTGACAGCTGGCCTACATACAGAGACTGCTTCCCACGTGGAGCAGGCAGGCACGGCAGCCATCCAGCGCAGAAGAAGCAGGGCAGCGTTGTCTTCCAAGCGGCTTTCAGAGGGGCTGATATTTGCTGCCCCCGCCGCCGAGATCTAGTGTTCAAATATGGATATAACAGAATTATTTTTGAATGTATACAATTTTGATGACTACACTATTTAATGATTGTAGCTAAACATTTGTTTGGTAGAGCAATGGTTTCTCTTGATAGCGCAACAATCAATGCCCTTTAGTGGTTAATGACATCGTTTTCCAGTCTCATCAAAAACAGAACTAAAACATTTTAACAAACAGAACAAGCGAAATTTAAAGAAAAAAATTATATTTCACACTCAGGTACACACACCCGCACGCAGACGCACACACGCAAACGCATGCACACAAATAGACACACACACACACAAAAGAGCACAAGCGCACACAAACTTAACAACACACACAGTCGCAACGCCACACTATTGAGCTTCTCTGGGCCTGGCAGGGACCTGTCACGGTGACTCATGGTGGGGAGGACCAAAGCCCTGCTATGCTGCTGCTGATCTCCAGCCTTATGGCGGCGCCATCTGTCACCGTGGGCAACCAGGTCACACACAAACCAGAGACCCTTGGGCTGACACAGGGGCTCAGTCCGTGTTCAAGAGGGGGAGAAGACTGCGTCTTCGGCCCACAACACGCGGCTACGATCGCGGCTATGAGATGGGATGAGACGGGATGAGCATGTTTGTTTGTGTGCATGACTGTGTCTTTGTGTGCGTTTGTGAATGTCACCGCATATGTGTGTGTGTGGGTGAAGCCGAGTGTGTGTGTGTGTGTGTGTGTGTGTGTGCATGGTTGAGTGCCTGGTTGGGCACGTAAGGACGAGGAAGATAAATTGACGGTGACTACAGCCAATAGAAGTGAAATTACTCATTTTGAGATTAGGCTCCATAGAGTTCAGCGTGACATGCTTCTGTGTATCAGTATCATCATAAGTACACCTGTTCAATATTAACCTGGAGCCAAGATGGAATTCAGGGCCATGGTGCTCTGACACATCCTTCTCTCTGTATATGTCTGAAGGATATGGGTCCTCCTATGGGTCCAACTATCATAGAAACCGACTATCCAAACCTGAATATCTCTCTCTCTCTCTCTCTCTCTCTCTACATTCTCTCTCTCTCTCTTTACTTATTAATCGTTCTCATCTCAATTTATCTCCATCCTTCTTTCTGTCTCTGTCTCTCCCTCTCACTCCTCTCACCCCTCCTCTCTCACTTTGCAGCCCCAAACACTCTGTCTATTCATGTTCAGAGGGAGATGGAAAGAGAGAGAAAGGAAGAGGCAGAGCGAGAGAGAGAGAGAGGCAAAGACGGAGAGAGAGAGAGAGAGAGAGAGAGAGAGAGAGACACACACCCAGACAGAGACAGCGAGAGAGAGGCAAAGATGGAGAGACGGAAAGGGAGAGAGAGAGAGAGCGACCAGGAAAGACACAGGGAGAGGGAGAGAGAGAGGGATGGAGGGAGAGGAGATGGCAGGGACGCCCCAGGCCAGCCCCCACGTTGGCTGCTGACAGTAGCAGGTGCCACCAGGATGAACCCTGGCACCGTGCCTTGATGCATCTCCCTCTCTCCCCCATCTCCCTCTCTCCCCCACATAACTCTGAAAGACCTCAAACGAGATGAGGAGTTCAGTCTCAGTCCACTTGGATCTCTGGTCCATGTTGAACTATTCCTGGGGCTTGTTTGATGACGATTGCAGCGATTTCAACGGACTATGCTTTGAAGGGCATGGCAGAGTTGGAATTGGCTGAAGAGGGGACAGTGAAACAACCAGCTTTGAGATTAGCTGTGATATTTTGAGGGGAGATAGTTGGTCCCATTATCAGGGCGAAGATGACCAGGAAGGAATGTGAAGGAATGAAGGAATTTTTTCTTCCATGCTGAAGCGTTTTGCTCTCTCTTCAAAAGTCCCTATTTGCAACTCTTACTCTCTGCAATATGTGGGCATGCAATCACTAACACACACACACACACGACACACGCACACACGCACACATGCACGCAAGCAGACATGCCCGTACGCACGCACAAACACAGACACACACACACACATGCACACACGGAGTTATGCAGGCACGAATGGACGCGGGCACGCACACACATCTTCACACACGTACACATGCACGCACACCACACACACACACACACACACAGAGTAGTAGCCCACCCCACCTTCACGAGATTGACTTGACAGGGGGTGGCAGGACTCTGTTGGTCCTGTCCGCCTCACCAGCATGTCGGATTACTGATCGTGTTCTGATGATCAGCCTCATGTGGTTAATGGTGACATCACCCCACCAGGTTCCATCGGCCATCCGTCCCCCGATTGGACAAAAGCCGATGCTATCCGCCGTATCCTTCAATCCCACGGCGTTGATCGCCCCCCCCCATCTGAAGATGTAATTGTTTGAACGATCTGCACATATCAATTAGCGTTCCAACCCCGCCCCGTGTTCGGAGGTAAGAGACAAATGAAAAAAATAAAGATGTTTTCAGAGATAATTTAAAATGTTCCCATTATAAAACCATTGTTCTCCCGCAGATCTCTTTTTCTTGTATTTATTTTGGAGAGACAATAGTGTGTGTGGCATGAGGATTCGGTGTCCAAAGTGATGAAATCACCATTCTCTCACAGACCACAGTGCATTAAAATAAGTCATTTGTCAATAATCTGTTTTTCTTCGGTGATTACGCTGCCAAAGATGTTGTCTTACTGTCTTTCTCCCTCCTTCCCCCCCCCTCTCTCTCTACTCCTCTCTCTTACTACCTCCGGCACTCTCTTTCTCTGTGTGTGCGAAAAGCTAAGCATGAATATAAATCAGTTAATCAATTTTCAAACATAGTCCCTCCAGTGCTGAACAGTTCTCATGGCGTTGGCCTGGAAACAACTTGTGTGAATACAGGCTTCTCGCACCTCTCTAATGGCCACGCACCGAACTCACTCAATGTCAGGTTAAGGATGACACACACACACACATTTGGCTACACACACACCTACACTTGGCTACACACACACACAAATGTGGCTACACGCACACAGGTGGCTGCACACACACACACACACACACACACGCACACACACGCACACACACACACACACACACACACACAAACAGAAACGCACACATGCACCTGGCTACACGCACACTTGCACACACACACATACACACGCACGCACGCACGCACACACTCGCACACACACAGGAAGGGCCTCCATCATTTGTATGGCTGCCTTGTTCTAGATTCTAGTTCTGCTGTGTGGAATTCAAATCCTGAGAAATATAATACATTAGGGGTGTGACGGGATCATACAACATGTTCACCCGGGAAGAATTCTTTGGTAGTTGCATTATATCAAATCTCAAGTTCCTTCGTGATTAAATTTGAGCAGAGTCAATCCATCGATGTATAAAAATAGCTTTTCAGCAAGCGATTGTCTCAGTCTCATAACGGAGCGGGCAGACAGTGAGTGATCGTCACAAAAGATGCCGGTGACACATACAGTCAACAATACCTCACTTACACACGCACACGCACGCACCCAAATACACACACACACAGACGGACAGACAGATGTTGTGTACTTCAGCACCATGGACAGTTGCTGTCTGCAGATGTACTCAGGCCTGGTAAAGTGTGGAGCCTCTTCATTACAACATGTAGACAAATACACCTCCACGTCGCTTGTTTAAGTGGAGCACAGGCAGCTTATTAGGGGACTCATTTCCTGATAGGGGTTTCATTTCCTGTAAAAGGAATTACACGATAGTACAAGAAAAAATCTCTTCCACTTAGCTGATTCATCCAGCAGGTCCAATGCTTTCAGTCCGATGGTCCGGGTGGCAGATGTTGATTCAGAAATAGATTCAGAGTCATTTGGATAACCAGGCCAATTGTTAAGAGTGTCAGTAATCAGGCTCAGGATACACACACACACACATGCGCACACGCAACACACACACACACACACGCACAGGCAACACACACAGACTGAGCCACTCACATACTCCATACACATTGACAAATAGCGCAAGCTCAGCAGATGTTGTGAGTAGGTGTTCCAGATGAGAAGCTCGCTCCGTAATGGGAAACCTGGGGCGGCGCGTCTAAACACAGACATACATTAGCGTGCACATTGGAAGCCTGAAGCAGTTGTCACGTCGTTAATCTCATGCTGCAACAAGTCTCTGTGCTCTAATTACCCACCGATAAGGATGCTCTTCTGCGACTTGAAGGAGAGACGCAGAAACAGACTTCCTCCACATTGTCCCATATACACGGTCCGCTTATATTATAAATACATCGTACAATGACCCAGTAAGCCCACTACGGTACACCATTAGACATCGTTGGGCTTCCTCTAATGGTAAGAACAACATTACATTACTAAATACTTAGACTCTGCATAACCCCCGTCTACCCCTTTAACACACTTATTGTGTGTTGTACGTCCTGGCACTTGATGTGCGCATTTATTGTGTGTTGTTGCAACTATACACAAAAATTGTACTTAGCATTGTGAAGCATCTTATCCAAGCTATCTTTGTCGTAAACGGGGAATGGGTTAACCTATTGATTGTTAGTGCTTGGCACTTGGTTCTATGGATATGGACTGATTTTAAGTCGCTTTGGATAAAAGCGTCTGCTAAACGCCCTCAATGTAAAATGGAAATGGAAATAATTTTACCTCTTGATTCAATCAATCATGGGAATGGCAAATCAGTTTAAGCGTGTCTTCGGGGATATTTAAAAAACAACATGAATTTGAAGGTGTTGTTACACCAAGTTTAAAGGGTTGACGATGGCACAGGCTATTTCCCAAAGTGAAGGAAGCATGCTCAACGGCTGCCCTTTTAAGGACGCTATGTCATAGAACGCCGACAAGCTTTGTTCCAATGTTGAGAACGGAAATTCGCGCCATTTTCGCATCCTTTATTTTTGAGAGTTCCGAGATTTTTCAAGGATGCATCGATGGATCCTCAACAAGCTAAAATACCCACAATCCTTTGCGTTCACCCGCTGCCCGGGGTATTTATAAATTGCGTCTGAAAAGCAATATACATTTCTTTACACAAGTAAAGTTTTTGAACATTTTTAGAAATATTTTGTGCCATATTGCTTTTTATAGATGAATCATGTAAATGCAAAATATTAACCTGTGTGATTTTTTTCAAACATTTTTGCAATGTAATGATAGGCTATATTTTGCATGGATTGATTTGTTTTAATATGTTAGTAGCTGGTGTTTAAACGAACTACTGTCACCAACAACAATTAAAATATTAAAATATTTACCACTGGAGCAGTATTAAAAGCGGAAACGGAAGCGCTTCCACACTAGCAAGCCGTTCCAAACTCTGAACGCTACAAACGCTAGGCAGCACTCTAGCCTCATCTCCATAGGACGCGACAAGCAAGGAAGTGTTCTAGCAAGGCTGCAGCCTTCACTTTGGGAAACAGCCACAGCCCAGTAACCAAACAGAAGCACGGCCCACACATGCTTACCCACAGTGAACCAACAGAGAATGCTAATTCACCTCCTGTTGATGGACCTAACGATCATTAAACTACAGCCCTCCACAGGCTATCGAGTTCCTCGATTCCTTACATCTAGCGATACAAGGGCTAATTTAGCTAATAAACCCGAACCCGTCCAATCAAATAGCGCCCTATCTACAAATTTGATTTAAAATAAATTAAGAACACATGTGACTTAAATGGTAACTGCACTGCATTTATGAAGCGCTTTTCTTTTTTTTATTATTTACAATACAACAAGAATACAAAGTACTAATACAAACAAAAGTAGACGCTAAGGGTAATTGCTAAACGAAATGCTAAAAGTAAGGAAGAGACAAGACAAACACAACAACAACAACAAATATAGATGGTATAAACAGCATAAATTATAAATTATCAAAGTGTAAAGCATAAAGTGTAAATTATAAAGTGGCTATAATTTACAAAGGTATTTTGCTCCGTAGACTAACATTTTGCGGAGTTGGGGTGGATTCAGCCCAACATATATCTATATATATATCTATATATACCACTTTTCTAACCAGCGGCCACTCATTCACCCAATCATGCACACATTCACAAACAGACGACGGTGTCGACCGTGCAAGGCGTCAGCCAGCTCGTCGGCAGCAGTCCCGGTGAGGCGTCTCGCTCAGGGACACCTCGACACTCCGCTAGGAGGAGCCGGGGATCCAACTGGCAACCTTCTGGTTCCAAGCTTCAAGTCAACCCGCTCTACCTCCTGAGCCACATGCCGCGGCAGCATTAGCATTCCTTCCGTCATCGGTGTTGTTTCCGGTCAACGTCAAGGCGACACCTGCAGTGTTATCTTCAGCCTCCCACGACCGGACAGCCTCTGTAAACCCCCTCTGTGGCCCCCTGGGGCCTGTCAAGCAGTGGCAGCGGCTCCAGTGTTTATGGGGACAGAGGAGCAGTGATGAGGCTTTATGGATCTCAGAGCACCTTTTAATCCCCCCCCCCGGGGGCGGTGGCGTCGGCCAGGTCCCCCATCACCAACCCCACCCTCCCCCACCCCGGGGACCCTGACCCGCCCACGCCCCTCCGGAATCGATCCCCACGTCGCCGATGGATGTGGTGGACACAACTCCGGTCCCCAGCGCCCGCCCAGCCATCCCCACCGCCACGCTCCCCTGCCTTATGACTTCATCATAACGGCGAGGATTACGCTTATCTATGGCCGACGGTAAACATATGGAGGGGACGATGAAAAACTCAGAGAGAGAGAGAGAGAGAGAGAGAGAGAGAGAGAAAGAGGGAGAGAGAGAGAGAGACGTATATGCTCTCACTTTTATTGAGCTGAAGCAGAGAAGGACGACGTGGGGAAGAGAGGGAGAGCACGAGGGGAGGGGGAGGTATCGATCGTGGTAGAGAGGTGTCCCGTTCGTTTTGTTTGAAATACAGTTGAGGTCCATCGACCCTCCCCCACCATGACATTAATAACGTGCCGGAGCTCACCCTGGCCTTCCAGACGACTTCATTCAAAGCCTCTACAGGTGCTGTTGCTCCCCAGCCTGCTGATGGCCTCTCAGAGCCTAGATGAGGAGACGACGGGGCTCGAACCCAGATCCTAGGAACACCAACAGGGTAGAAATGCAAGGTTGCCAAGAACAAAACAACAACAGCCACGATCTCCCGTTTCTCCCTTCCTCTCAGCAGCCTTGCCCCGCCGCCCGCCAGCCGACTGCACTCATTAGCCACACCTCTGGATCGGGCTAATTACCCGCGCCAGATGGCTGACTCGGAACCCTCCGATTCTTCCGTCAGAAGAACATTTCAGCCTCAGAATGTGGCCCCAGTTAAGTTGTGTTCCCTCCACAGCTTGCACTGAGATCCACTTGAACTCATTGTACTGGTGGGAGACGCATCTCGTTAAGATGGTGAGGGGTGTGACACACACCAGTGCGGTCTTCTGTCGGTCTGCACTGTGTCTGTGATGCAGAGAATGACCACTGCTGTCACTGAGGACGCACACTAGGACCTTATCGTTGTGTGAGTCTGGATGCTATTGATGTGGATTTGATCGGCACATGATGGTTTCATGATCTTCCTGATTAAACATTATGCAGATTAAATCAGTGGAATTCAACTGCATGGAATGATTCAAATCTTTTGAATAACTATCTGATAAATATATGGTTTACAGAGGCTGAGTGTGATGTGTGACAGCATTTTAAGTATTATAAAGGTGAGAATGGGCCAGCTTTTGCAGTTTCCCTTCACTTCCCTTTTGTGAGCATTACTGTTAAATAATGATCAAACTGATGTTTTGACTGATACTGGATGGGGAGGAAAATGCTTGACCTCACAGTTTTTGCTTTTGCAGACTTTCTCTCGAGAACCTGTTCCATCACTCAAGCAATACATCTGTGCAAAAAGACAATCCAATCTTCAGGCTGGCGCCGTAAATGTCACCGCAGAAAATAGCTGACGGAAAAGAGCTTCATCTTGTTTCACTCTTTTGCTTAGTTTTGTTGTCCTCGACGTTTGATTCACGGAGGGTATGTGGGATGTGATTGTGCTTTTCTTTCGGTGTGTGTGTGTGAGTGTGTGTGTGTGTGAAGGGGACTGCTGAAGGTGTGGATGTGCTGGTCCCAAGGCTGTGTATTGGTTTTACTTACTCTGGTCAAAAGTGCCGTGGATCTCGCACGCCCAAGTTATCTCTCAAAATAGATTTTCATTATCCCACAACAGACCTAATCAATCATTGATCACATTTGTGTTTTACTAGTTATCTGGTTAGGACTTTAAAATGACTTTGACTCTTAACATTTAGCTAAATAAATGCAATATCCTAGTTTCACTTTTGCACAATAATCGATTTTTCAGCACCTCAATATCTCAACCCAATATTATAAGAAAACATCGTTTTAGCAATAATAATTAATTATAATGTTATGGCCAATGCAATAAATTGTCCTAAATCAATTATATAATTATAAATAATCGGGGATAGGGGTTAACTCGGCATAAACCTTACGGCTAATGGCCTAAACATTTCAGCCTCTGTGGAAAATATCTTATCTCTACTGTTTTTCAATTCTTGGGTAGCTCCCCTGTAGTAGCATATTGTGTTTATTCATACATATTGGGGCGCTCGTGACAAGGATACAAATGTTTACCTACACGCGCTTATCCCAAATAAGACTTTAACAAGGATCTTATCAGGGACAGCGTGTGAGATAAGCCAACATTGTGCACTTTTTAATTTAGATATTTTCATGGGGCAAACAAATTGTTGGTTATGAAATTCCTGGGCATTACTGATATGGACGTCCTAATCAATTTATATAATGAAGTGTGAAAAGTCTTAACAATGGAACTAAATAATTTAATTTAGCTATTGTCATCAGGACAGTTATGAATGATATTAATTAGTAGTAAACTACATTATTATTGTGTGAATCTGGAAGCTATTTATGTGAATTAGATTGGTACATGACGGTTTCATGATCTCCATGATTACACATTATAACTTTCATTTGAAATAGCTCCCACTATTTTTGCGTCACTCAAATACCTATTAATCACTTCAAATTAAATACGCTCTTATTTCTACCTCAGCTAACTTCACAAACTCATCCTTTTTTTATGTTATGTTTTTTAAGTTATCAAAATATAGCTACATAAAATATTGAATACAATTTCTGAAAACCAGATTGTAGATCATTTCAGAGAACCCAGTTCATCCTAGAACACTCGCCACCTAAAGCCGGTTCCCCGTCTACCTCAACGCATGATATTACACAGTGGTTCTGCACGGAAAACAAATAACAAGAAACTCTCAGAGGCGATGATTTAAAAAAAGGGCTGAATTCATTTAAAGCACTTACATAGAAAAATATGATTGATTTGAGTCCAACAATAATAAATAGAGTGCCTGGCCATCTCCAGGCGCTGTCAGTACAACAGTACAATCAATATCCAGTTTTCACAATACAGCAAAGGCACTAGCATTTACCGCAAATCAGCACAGTCAATGTTGGAGGCGTGTGGCGGTGGTAAGGGTGGTGGTGGAGGTGGTGGGGACTCAACAGGACATGATGGCACCCCCGTCGCTACGACGATGCAGGGCACCGACCGTCTGGAGCCCGACACATATCGCACCGAGTTCTGCACGAGCTCGTTAGCCACTCCGGACCTCCGCCACAAACGGGATCTCTTAGGTGAACGTCAAGAGTGTGGCGTCAATTTGGGACAGCCGCTTGTCCGGGCTGACGCCAAAGCGTGGAGTAGGGTTAATAAGAGGAGGACGGGGGGATGACGAGAGATAAAAGTGTTAAAGGAAAGGAGAGAAGGTTGAATGGGCTTGCAGTACAGTAGATGGCACATATATCCAATGGATCAGACACGTTACTGAGGAATACCTTACATTAGTCCGTCATCAAAAGTTAGGAATTTATTTTTAGCATCACTAGCGATACCGTAACTCTGATTATAATAATACATGAATTAGCACCAATTGTAATTTAAATTGGTCATGCTAACTGGTCCCAATCAGTCATTATTTGTGCAGTGTAATTATTGATTAATTATAACATCTGTGGATTTATTTTTGCTCCTTTCGGTGGGAGGAATAAAACAACAGTGAAGATGAACGCTTGTAATTAACTGTTAATTAATTACCATTTAGCTCTCAAATTAAAACATAGCAGGTAGTGCAATTGTTTCGAAGCAAGCAAATATACACGCCCTCAATGTGATCAAAGAAAACAATAACAGGGTCGGGGGTCGAGCATGTTAGAGTCATGCCAGATCAGCAAACACATGCACACTTACACACACATACCCCAACACACACACACACACACACACACACACACACACACACACACACACACACACACACACACACACACACACACACACACACACACACACACACACACACGCACGCACGCACGCACGCACACACACACACACTGGCACACACGCAAACACACATCGTGCTGAACTTTCAAACACACAGAAGATCTATATGCAGCTCTTTTTTTTATAAGGAACACAATATATTCTCTAGGGATCAGAAAAATATAGAGAGAAGCAAATTATGTCATTCTTAATCAACATTGTAATCAAAACATTGTCTATGCCAATGTTTATTATTCATTGGCCACTGGTCATTTACACAGAGGATAAAATGAAAATATAATTAAATATCTTATTAAATATCATGGAAAATTGGTAAGGCTTTCAAACGATAGCCCCAGCTCCAATTCCAAGCCTCTGCCTCATCCTCTCATTTGGATATTTCAAATGATTTCTCTTTACTTAATGTTTTCTGTCCTCGGGCTAAATGTCCGTCTATCTGTACGGACGAAGTAGCTCAAATGTGTCTTCTGAAAACCCCCAAAATAATAAGCCTTGATTGTCACAACAAATCATAACAATATGGTTGCATCTCAGTCTCTTCCTGGCCTTAAAGCTAGTCTGGTCAGCGGTATCCTGACGCTCTGCTCCGCCAGTGATCCTCATGTGGCCTCCCTCCAGTTTGGCATCTCCAACCCCCGGTCATTCGCCCCCATCCCCCTGCTCGAGAACCGAACGTACCGGATTGCGCAGACTCAAGAAAAACCCAAAATACCAAGACAACAAAAACCGAGGGCACTGTAAAGCTGCACCGGGCCGCTGTGTCGTGCCAGCCCTTTCATCTGCTCGAGCGTTCCCTCCCTCGCCCACCCGCCTCACGGGTTTGCGGCTGTAGAAGACGGTCGTCTGACCCACGTTCTGAAACGAGTCTCTCTCTTTGTCTCTCTCTCTCTCTCTCTCCCACTCTGTGTGTGCCCGTGTCTCTGCCGTGTCTCTGGGATGCTAGATGTTCCTCTGGGCGGTCAGGTACTTGAGGGCAGCCGAGCCGTACTTCCTGGACAGGTCCTGGTGGAACTCGTCCTTCAGCGTGCCCAGGCAGTTGCGGTAGTTGGGGCTGGAGCGGAACTTGGAGATGTCGAAGCTGGGCGCGTGCGGCATGTGGATCATGAAGGCGTTGGGGAGGACCATCAGGTCGTACTCCTGCAGGGGTCGGAAGGAAAGCGAGAGTACAGCTGTTAGCAGGGCTTACACGTGGATCGAAGCTGTGATGGGGAGCATTTGAGGGTTTGAGAGCAAGAGAGAGCAGAAAAAACTACCCCTTCCCCTCTCTGATCCCATCCCCGCACCTGTTAAGTGATAACAGTGTGTGTATCTATGTGATAGAGATTCCCTGATTGGTTGCAATGGAGCTGAGAGTGGTCTAAAATCTAAAATCGTCTCGAATCAAGAAAGATATCCTCACAGCGATTTCCTCTCAATAATAGGTGAGAGATGGCTGTGGCATTTCTTCTTATACCTACACCTTCAATTTATTCAGAAGGGTTTTTAATCTAGGCATCTTTGTATCTATCACGTATAAAATCCTCCAATCAGAACACACATCCAATCCTGTAATAACTGTCAAAAAAACGGCATGATATTGTTTGCCCTCGATTTTATCTCCTGCCAACAGGAAATTCAAAAGGATCCGTTTAGAATAATAATTCAGTGTGGTCCCGTCAACTGACAAAATATATCACTTTAGGGATTCTGCAATTTTACGC
Organism: Pollachius pollachius; assembly: GCF_949987615.1. Lineage (NCBI taxonomy): Eukaryota > Metazoa > Chordata > Actinopteri > Gadiformes > Gadidae > Pollachius > Pollachius pollachius. The sequence continues at coordinate 27,013,404 of NC_136938.1, read as the reverse complement.
GACTTTTAAAGAAAAGACATTTGAACAACCGGTGCACCCCGAACACATCACCTGTGCATCCAACTCCATGATGTGAGAAACCTTGTTCCAGCCGAAGCCCACGAAGCGCTGGTCGTACTCGGGGCAGTCGCGCCTCACAACCACGTAGGGCTCGAAATCCGACTCCCACTCCACCATGTAGGGTGTGGTAGCCGTCCGCCATTTGGCATAGTTGGTTGGAGCATGCCCCTTGGTCCAGACATGATACCTGAAGGCCGGGCAGGGTGTCGGGCAGAAGACCAGAACGGAGAGGATGGATTATGGTTCAGGTTTAAAGGCACCCACGGAAATATCTATCAATGTTGGCCTCTCGAGCTGAAAGGAATGATCGTCTGATTCATACTGAAGACATGGTTGTTAGGTACTCAGTTTATCATTAGCTGTTGGGTTAATTTGTGGTGGTCATAGTTAACTAAAAGGTTCCAAAGGGTTCAAACGTTAGAATACATTAAACTGAGAAACCGCCACCACGGAATGGATCCGTCTCCAGTGTATATTTACCTGTGTTTTGTGTGCGGCCCCTATCTGGTACCTGAAGGTGTATAACTGTGTAGTGTGTGCGGCCCCTATCTGGTACCTGAAGGTGTACAGTGTCCCCATGTCCAGCATGGAGAGCAGCTCTGCTTTGGATTTGGGGAAGGACAGGCGGTAGCGGAGCGTCTCGAACGCCGGCACCACCAGAGCCTTCTTAGTGTGGGCCATGTCCAGCTGCACCACGGCCCTCCTGCCAAGAGGAACCACACGCACAGTCACATGATTACAGAGATAGATGCTGTGTTCATCCCCTGGGGGAAACTCAGGCATCCAGCAGCTCACAAAGTCAGGTAACGGACGGTACAGTTGACTAACAACAAAATGGACGAACAGTAAATGTCAAACAAATCAGCCAATAATATTGCACATCATTGAAATTGCAGATAAAAAAATTAGCTAGAGGTACATATAAACAAATTTATATTATGCAGTTGCACGTGGTCCAGTGTGCGGGGTAGGTTTGGGGGGCAAGAGAGAGAAAGATAGGCTGACATTTGTCGCAACATTCTTCCATCACATTCCCCACGGTCGTCTCTAAGCCGGCTTAAATGTGCCCGTATATCTAATTGAGTTATCCTTCACAATTTCTTACGCCTTCAGTATTTATCAACGTGTCAATCAATCACGCAGCTCCCCCAGTATCCGGCACCAGTAGAAAAACATCCACCCGGACGCACCAAGGCAAATGATTCACCGAGACTCCCTCTCGCCACTGAGGGGGAGGATCTACCGATACGTCTCTGCCTCGATCTATATGAAATATGAATACGACACGCTAATGGAGCCCTAATGCACCGCTGCCCTCGTCATCCTCCTGAATCCCCCGGGAGAGGCCCTCTGCGAGACGAAGGGTTTACCTGAGGTAATCGTAGAGGCCGTACATGGGCAGGAAGTCCACGTCGGCCAGGAACACGTACGGCGTGTTGGCGTTCCTCAGGGCCACGTTCCGCACCAGGTTGACGGGGTAGAACTGGCCCTCCTTGTACACCACGTGGTAGCCCACGTTCTTGCGGTTCTTGAGGACCTCGGAGGCCTGGGCGTAGCGCAGGAACTGCTGCGCCTCGGCGTCCGACATGTACAGCGCCAGGCTGATGGGCCCTTCCCAGTGCTTGCAGATCGCCTCCAGCATCTGTAGCCTGGGGGGGTGCGGGGGTGGGGGAGGGGGAGGGAGAGGGGGAGATGGGAGGAGGGAGGGAGAGGGGTGGTGGGGAGAGAGAGAGAGGGAGAGGGGGAGAGAGGGAGGGGGGGGTGGGGCGAGAGACAGACAGAGAGAGAGAGAGGGGGAGAGAGAGGGAGAGAGAGAGAGAGGGAGGGAGGGAGGGAGAGAGGGGGTGGGGAGAGAGAAAGAGATAGAGAGGGAGGGAGAGAGAGGGGGGTGGGGGAGAGAGGGAGGGGGAGAAAGAGGGGGGGTGGGGAGAGACAGAGAAAGAGGGAGAAAGAGAAAGGGAGAGGGAGGGAGAGAGAGGGGGGGTGGGGAGAGAGAGAGGGGGAGAAAGAAAGGGAACGAGAGAGAGAGAGAGGGGAGAGCGAGAGGGAGAGGGGGGGTGGGGAGAGCGAGAGCGAGGGGCGAGAGGGAGAAGGAGAAAGGGAGAGGGAGGGAGAGGAAGGGAGAGAGAGGAGATCCACGTTAGTGCATTATTGATGGAAGACATTAAGGTAGGAGTTGAGGAAGAGGCCGATGAGGAGGATGGTGGTGAGGATGGTCTTACTGATGCTGATGGAATTGAGTTCCTAGTCTTGAAAATCTCAAATCCTGTCATATTATATTATATGAAAAGGTCTCTGTGTGTGTGTATGTGTATGAGGGTTGTAATGGAAATTTCCATGATACAAGATTTTATCAAGACACTAAGACACTGTAAGCTCTCAGTTATTATCTATGGAGGCCATTTCGCAGTTTGCGCTGTGCTTATCGCCCTGGGGAAGGGGACTTTATCGCAGCTATACCACGAACTACATCCTGAGATGGCCGGAGGGAGAAGTGGCATCCCCATCTGCAGCTGAGCCCCCAAGGACATACCCCACGCCCTACCACCGACTGTTCTGTCTCACTACAGCGCTCCAACCTTTGCATGCGTGTCGTGTGGTGTGGCCTCTCTCCGCAGAGGCTACTTTTATTTCTACACAGTCCGAAGGCTTCCCCCCCCCCAAGGCGCGTGTGTGTGCCTGACTCACCGGTCCATGGAAAGCTGGGCCACCAGCGTCACGTCGTCCTCCGTGGGCGTGTACTCGTACTGCAGGAAGTAGAGGTGCACGCGGTGCACGGTGATCCGCTCCCGCCGGAAGTCGTAGCACTGGTCGTCTTCGTCGAGCTCCTCCAGCGACGTCTGCAGCTGGAGGAGCAGAAGCCCAGGACAGAGTGAGACGTTAGTTTAAGCGGTGACACCAGTCGCCGTTTAAACTAACGTCACCAGTCGCCGTTTAAACACCGGCGACAGCCCACCTATGGGTTGTCATCGGTTTGACAAGTTGTCAAAAAGGCGACCTTAGGATCGTGAATGTTTTAGGAACAACCGACAGTTGGGTTTCATAGGAGAGGGTGTTAGAGTTTGTGTCAAATGTTGTCCAAAGTCACGTCTCGCTAGAGCGAGAGCCAGCCAATAGAAAAACTAGCGATGTGGAAAAGGGGTTCTAACCAGAAGTATCCGACTTTTTGTAATTTACAGAGAATTTCGCCGGTTTAGCAACTCTATGCATTTTATTCAAAAATAACACATAAAGGTCAACGGTTCCGACCGAAAAAGTGAATTTGTGTGCACACTTACCCTTTAACAATATTGAATAAAACATGACCCATTTGTAACCTCGGACATGTCTACCAGGAATAAACGGAGAGGAGGATCGAGGATAGAGATGTGAGCGTGTGTGAGACTGGTCTTTTACCCGGATGCTCTCCGGAGTGGCCTGGCTGGGACAGCCAAACAGCTCTCGCCTCAGCAGGTTGCCGTCGTACTCCAGGAAGGTCAGGTAGAGGTTCCTGAAGAACTCCACGTGCTTGTTCTTCACGCGCAGCTTCTTCGGCGAGTTCCAGTGGATCACCTTCAGCCAGGGACAGGAGTGGACCGGTGAGCGTTTGAACAAGACAACGGACTGCCCCTTTTCTTTATTCGTTCCCCCAGAGAAAGGACCTTGGTTGGCGTCCACAAGCGACGTACAAGTCCTACCTTGAGGTCGGACACCTCTGTGTAGCACTGCTCGGAGCGCGTGTGGTCCGACAGCTGGACGTTCCAGAAGCACGGAAGCTGGTGGACCAGGACGGGGTTCTGTTTGATGAAGGCGTTGAAGATGTCCTGTGAACACGGGGAAACGTCCAGGGGTTACACACCGTCTTCAACGCAGACTGCTCTGTATCAGCAGGCTTGTGGACAAAGTGGTGAAGCCGAGCGATGTGCTTCCAGACCTGGTCGGCTAGAGATGTACTGAGCATGCTCATGAGCTCTCGCTCCGCCGTCAGCCTCCACATCTGCTCCCAGCTAAGTCTCCGCAAGCGCTCGAGGTAGAGCAGGATCACCCCTGCGAGCAGAAACACAAGGCCGTGTCCGTCAGCTCTAAGTCCTGTTTAAACACTGGCTCATTCTCCGGACTGAGATGTTGTTACTCTACACAGATTTTTATTCTTAAGCCTTTTTTTAACCAGGTAAAGTCTCATTTAGATTTAGAATCTCTTTTCCAAGGGAGATCTGGCCAAGAGAGCAGCCTAAAGCAAACAAATACATTTAGGGTTCGTACAATTAAACACACAATTATCACATAATTTAAAGACTGTTTTGAGATTTTATAGTTAAGAAATAAATAATAATTCCAACAAATAATTCCACATTTTAGGTTGTTTAGTAATGAGCCAATGAGCAATCAATTTAATTCTGGAAATGGTAAGTCTTTCTGGAGGGTGTTCCAAGCAGAGGGGGCAGCATATCTAAAAGGTTTTTTTTTCCCCAGCTGATGGTGATGAACTGAACGCTGATGGAAACTGATGCTGTTCCTTACCGGTGTTGAAGCCTCGCCCGAGGGCAGGCCAGGGTTTGTGGTTTTTCCAAAGGTTTCCCAGATACCAGTCGCTCTGATTCTCCACCAGACCGATCACCTGTTTGTCTTCACAGACACAGAACCAAAAGGCCTTCAGTTATTCAATCAGAGTCTCAAAATATCGATGTACTCGAGATTTAGAATTTACCGAGACAGGATCAACTCTTGAAGAATCACTTCTACTTTGTTTTAATTTTATGAGTAGCAACCAAAGTAATGGTACGGTTTGTTTTTCAACCACTGTGTCTCATGACACTACAATACACAATGTAGGGATTACACCCCCTTATACCAGTATATTACTGTGGCAAAGTGAAAGCGCTGGGTTCATACCGGTGAACTTCTGGAAGATTCCCCAGAGCTCGGCGATGTCTGTGGCGAAGGTGATGTCTGTGTCCAGGACGATGACCTTGGACAGGTTGGAGGGCAGGGCTTTGGTGAGGGTCAGCTTCATCAGGCCGTAGATGCCAGAGTAGTGCTTGTTAGGGATCCACGACACCTCCGACTGCAAGGGGAGGAAGACGGAGGAGATCAATCAGGTAAGATCTGCAGTATGGTTGTGTGTTTGTGTGCGCAGTTCACGTGAGTTAAACTGTTGGTGCCGGGGAGTAGGAAAGCCTCTTCAAAAGAAAGGCAGACGGGAGTCAAGATCATCAAAGATGGCTGCTATGAAGACGTCAGGATCGTTGTTCAGGCTCTGTGCAGTACTTACTGCACGGGGGGAGGAAATCATAATGGCATCAACTTTTGGCACGCATTGAATCTCTTTTCCCTTTTATAAAATGGACAAATAGCAGCAGTTAATTAATTTGGTTGATTCAGTGTAACCGGATCTGCATAAATGTGTATTCTGCAAACATAATCGGCTTAGACGCTAGGATTTATTTATATTTTTTCTCAGTTTTCTTGTATTCAAACTGAGTTAATGGAATATGCGGTCCTTTCTTTTTCTTCCTCCCTTCCAGCGAGTGTAGGCCCAGATGAGCAGTATAATAGAAGGCTTTTGTTCACGTTGAGAACATGAGGGATGGGAATGTGATGATGTGACACAGCCTGAGCCAGACATGTTGATAGCAGAGAGGGGGAGGCCAGAAAAGAAGAACGGGCAGGAGAGGAGGAGAGAGGAGGCACAGGTCGATCAGTAGGGGGAAAAGAGCTCTTGAAACAATGCCAGAGGCTGTGCCTGGCTTTTGCTATGAAATCTGGCACTGACAGGAACACACACATACACACACACACAATCCCACACAAACACACACACAACGGCACAATCACACACATAATCAGACACATACAACACAAACACATTGGCACACAAACACAAAATCATACACACCCATCCACCCACACACACACAACAGCACACACACAATCAGACACACACACACACACACACACACACACACACACACAAGCACATCCAAGCTCTTGACACTCTTGCTCTAACAGTGAAAACATTGCATTGGTGAGGATTGATTCCTTTCTGATAGCGGGTCTTGTTTCTGTTACCTCAGAACTCAAAGGCCTCATTCACCTAAGATATCTTACTTTGATACTTAGATCACAGTGTTTGACTTTGGCTCACTTTGACTTTGTATACCTGCCATTGTTTCCACTGAGCACACTCATTATACCGAGTTGAAAAAGGAGTGTGTGCATCAATAAGGTATGACTGAACACAGACGCATCACCAGAGTTAGCATTCGCGTGAATAAGTCCCTCACCTTGAGTTCATCTGCGTCATAGAAGCTAACTTGCACCGAAGGAACCATCCAGGACTGAAACAGGGTGCTGAGGATCCGATGGGCGACTGTGTCTGTGATGAAGTGGAAGTGAAGCGGGTTCCTCCTGGAGAGAGAGAGAGAGAGAGAGAGAGAGAGAGAGAGAGAGAGAGATTAGGAAGATGGACATTCACAGAAATGCAGACACATACTGTATATAATCATTATTTTCTAATAAGTTAGATACTTTGATACATAATAACTCGTAATAATATAAATATAAAATCGAGCTGAATCATCTACCAGATTAGTCATCTACCAGATTAGTTTCATACAAAACAAATTCCCAAAACATGTTCAAATGGTTAGGATTTCTCTCTACTCACCTATGGAAGAGAATAGACTTGACCAGAGTTACCACATCTCTGCTGGCGTTGTGACCGGCACACACACACGCTACATGGATCAGCTAGAGAGAGAGAGAGAGGGTGAATGCATGAATATCAGATATATCATATCATCATCTGACAACAATGCTGTATTCAGATCATTTGGATAACAGCTGATCTCATCCGGCATTAATATCTGGCTTTAATAGAGTATCTATGAAAATAGTGTCCATATTAAAAAATAAATGTTTTTATATATATATCTCAGCCATTTGAAAATTGACCTTAGTGACATCACAAGTGGGCGTGTCCGGCCTAGAAGTATGCTGGATTGATCAGTCCACCGGCCTACCCAGTGGACCGTAGCAAATATTGCTATCGATCCAGATATACATACATCTAGAGCAGGGGTCAGCAACTGGCAGCCCGTGGGCCATAACTGGCCAGATTATTCTGAAGTTATATGATTATTATTATTATTATTTTTTTTTTTTTTTTTGAATATCGAATATCTATATCTGTTAGCTTAAATGTATAGGGCCGGATACAGTGAACTTTTATTTCTTTCACAACCGTTTTTGAATTTAATTGTACCAAATCCTGCTACTACTCCGGGAAGGTTAGAGACACACTCGTCACGCGTAAGCTGCGAGGGGCTGAGCGGGAGTTATTGGAAACTATGCAATATTAAATTAAATGGAACCCCCCTTTATAGGCCTATAAACAACAACCATGGCGACCCGACATTATGGATTTTTGTGTGATGCTGCACGTAGAGAAAGGCAGGAGCTGTTGACAAAAGTCCACAATAGATTTAAGACGCCAAGCTCTGAGACTTTGCTGTTTAACGCAAGTAGAGTCTCTGATGAGGCTACTTCGCCTACAGCTCTTCTAACGGTGAGTAGGCTAGGAACGGAGGTTTGTGTGTGTGCGCAGTCAGTCAGCACCCGCCATGGTGTGTGTATATGTGCGTGTGTGTGCGCGCAGTCAATCAGCACCTGCCATGGTGTGTGTGTGTGTGTTGTGTTGTGTTCTGTGAAGTGTTTGAAGAGTGGTTGGCTGCTTTTTTAGGTGCACACTACTGCCCTCTCTCCAGCATAAGGCCTTTCTACACTGCCAAGCCAGTTTGGTCGAGGCTTGGCACGCCTGGCGATTTCACCGTCTTTTCTCAAGTTTCCTGTGTAAAACCGAGGGGGTAAAATCCCCGGTTCGTCATGGCGCGAGCTTTCTTGGTTCACTGGAGAAGGCGGGGCTGCGCACGGAGTCTAGACCTCTTTAGGATAATTTGCATATTCCCGAATGTTTTTATTTTTTTATTAATGAAGACACCCGCATGCAAGAATGAGTTCACGTCTGAGTGTAGGCTACAAACACGATTAACTATTTACAAGTGCAAAAACGCCAACATATTCTTTATTTTGCTGACCACTTTTGGGTTAGGGACGGGTTAGGGTTTTTAATTCCGACAAAAGCCTCGTAAGGACAGTTCCTCTGCGTCTCTCTCGTAGATCGCACCATCTTTCAACGTCTTTGTTTAATACGACTGCATCACCTTCTCTCACATGATCAGCAGCTCGCGGATTTCACTTTCTCTCCAGTTAGAACTGCTCATGATGATATCGCTGCGTTGTCTCTGTGGACAGTGCAGCAACACCTCTAACCAACGTGATCAGGCATGACATTTACGTGATTAGGGCATACACTTGTTTATATGTACGTCTTTTAAGAGTCATCTTGTGCTTGGTAGGCATATGACTAAGCCGGCTGACGGGCCTGCGTCGCAGTTCCAGATGCACTTTCATTAATCAACTCCTTGAACTAGCCTTTGATAATGTTCTGGCCCGCCACCTACTGGCTGGAAAAAAAAATTGTCCCAGGGCCAAACTTAGTTGCCGACCCCTGGTCTAGGGGGACACGCCCATTTGTGATGTCACTAAATCACAGGAAAAGGCCGAATTTCAAATGGTTTGTTATGGCTAATCACACCCACACCTGGTGGCCTAATATCACCCCTTTAACAACATCTCTCTTTGGAGAGATGCATATTCAGAGGTTCATTTTAAAAAGTAGAAAATTAAAGGTTGTTTAAGTGATTTTGGGTGACGTCACTTCTGATGAAGCGACGTCCCAGACAAACGGAGCCCGCTCGCCCCTCCCTTCCGTGTTTCGTGCATCCAGTAAAAACCATCATAAACATAGCGCAAAACCCCACAACATCCCCCCCCTTGTCGGTGATTGGTTGAAATGCTATTTATTTTGGCTTTGAGTGGTTGGTAGTGGCTTGTAGTTTGTTTTTGTGCGCGATCTCGGAGCACAGGCTGCCTAGAGGGACGCGATTTTTTGACGGCCTGCTCACGGGGCGGGCAGCTAGCGGATCGCGAGGAAAGGTCAGAGGAACGTGATCGTCTATGTTTCGGCCTAGCATCGCTGATCCGACCTTTGAGGTCATTCTGAACCAGTTGAGCGAGGGTCCGGCGGGCTCTGGCGCCCGTGCGCCGCCTACCTCGCACTTCTGCACGCTGGGCGCGCGCGGGCACTCGGTGTGGTTGTTCTTCTCCTCCGCCGTGTTCTCCACGTCCTCCGGCCCCGTGTCCGCAGACGCCCCCCACTGTTGGTTGCCGTAGTTACCCTCCTGGGGCTGGGCGGCGGTGCCCAGCGATTGGCTGAGCCGCAGGCGGATCTGCCGGTTCTCGGCCTCCACCTCCCGCACCCGCGACTCCAGCACGGCGCGCTGCAGGACCTCCGCCGCCGGCGTGTCCGCTAGGCACGGCGCCAGCAGCAGCGAGCGGCCATCTTGGTGAGGGAAGGGACAAAGGTCAAAAGGTTGAACGATGAGATGAGACAGACTTTATGGTAAATGGTGAATGGGTTGCATTTTCATAGCGCTTTTCTAACCAGTGGCCACCCAAAGTGCAAAAAAAAAAAGCTAAATACTGCCATTCATTCATGCACACATTCACACATCGACGGCATGGTCAACCACACAAGGCGACAGCCAGCTCGTCGGAAGCAGTCAGGGTGAAGTGTCTCGCTCAGGGACGCCTCTACACTCAGCTAGGATTGAACTAGCAACCTTCCGGTTACCAGTCAACCGTTCTTCCTCCTGAGCCACATGCCCCCCACTGTATCAATCCCAGATGGGAAAATCGGGGCGTCATGGCACCGAAAACTCCATAAACCAAACCCAAAACACCATACGTGGGTGGGTGCTACACACTGGTGGTGGTTAGTGAGGTCCCCCCTTCACTGTAAAGCATCTTTGAGTGTCTAGAAAAGCGCTATATAAATTCAATCCATTATTATTATTATTACATACATACAACCATCCAGGTTCCCCCCGTCCTTTAACTTTCTCCATCTCAGTGTAACCAGACTAGATCACTTTTTACCCCTACCTAACACAGACCAACTTGTGGATTTCATTCTTCCTGGTCTTACCAATAACCAGACAGAGAGACAATGAGACAGTGGAGAGAGATAGAGAAACAAGGAGAGACAGAGAGACAGATGGAGAAGGGGGGGGGGGACACACAGTGCCATCACAGTGTCAAGTGATCTTGTCAGTGTGATGTTTCACGAGGCTTCAGCTCCCCGCCTCTCCCAGCTTCCTCGCAGAATGTTGGTTAATCCCAGATCTCCACTTCCTACTGTCTGCCGCTCTCCTTCAGCGGAGGAGAGGGGTGTGAACATTCCCAGAGTGCTACACTTCAGCTGGGAGCCAGCTGCTACACACTCTCAGACGGGTTCGGGTTGTGTGTGTGTGTGTGTCTGTGTGTGTCTATCTGTGGTGTGTCTAATAGGTGTGCTTGTATGCATCAGGAGAGAGAGAGATGGAGAGAGAGAGAGAGAGAGGCAGAGATAGACCGACATAGTTCTAGGGACAGGGAGAGAGATGATGAAATGGAGGGGAATATAAAACATCCATAAAGAATCTTTGTAAGAAGGTATAGTATACAGAGTGATGCAGAGCACTCATCAACAGAGGTGGTTTTATATACTGGGGCCTGGCTATTACAGAGATGAAGACGGGTGTTTCTCGAGACCTACGCACAGTGGAGACATCCATATCGAGTTATTAACGGGCAGTCCAAGAGGACACACAACCTCCTCAGGAGGGTCAGACAAACAGACTGCAAAGGACTCAGTGCTGGGAGCTTTCCACTCTCCAGAACCGAACACGTAGCATCCAATACCTGTGTGTGTGTCTGTCTGTGTGCGTGAGTGAGTGTCCTTATGAATGTGGCTGTGTGTGTATATATATTTATGTATATATATATATATATATATATATATATATTTGTGTGTCTGTGTGTGTATGTATGTGTGTGCCACATACAAGGAATGCTGTGCCACGTTTTCTTCCTTTATATTCGTGGTGGCGGAAGAGGAGGAGGAGAAAATCACAGAGTTTGAAAGAGCAGCAAAAGGCCCCGAGGACAGTAGAGACAGACAGGAGACAGACGGAAACGGGAGAGGGGAAATAATCTCCTTCTGGACACCATGAGAGGAAACTCACCCGGGGGGAGGGAGGGAGTCTCTCCCTTCTACAGCTCCTAGCTCCTTTACAGTCTCAGACAGACAGTCACCACATAGGAACAGATCCTGCACATTAACAACACTAGTGCTTGCTTTATAGGAGGCGTGCACACAGAGATACACACTCACTTAAACATTCCCACACAAACACACACTAAGGCCTCGGGCACTTAAGCACTCAGAAAACTCACTCATTCACTCAATCACTTCTCTCCCATGAGCTAAAGAGGATGCATTACTCTGTGGCAACTCATCAGTCGTAGTCATCTGCGTGTGTGTGTGCCTGTGTGTGTGTGTGTGTGTATGTGCGTTGAACGCCCAAAGGTCCCTCATATTTTGTAGAACAACTTAATTGTTTGATCTACTTCTAACTTGCAGTAGCTTGTTTACAATTCTATTCACTACAAGAAGAACGACGAAAGGAAGGTGTGGATCTTCAGCGTTAGTTGCAAGCTAATGTAAGCTAGGCCCCTAGCGGGGATGCTAGGATAAGGGTTTTCTTGGACAGTTCAAATGTATTTAACGTTTTGTTTATTAAAGATCACAGAGTGCATAGAATTAGTGATGGTTTTAGTGACTTACTGACGGTGAAGAGAACGATTTGGTCTGAAAACACAGAAGAAGATTGACGGACATAGTAGAGTCTGTATGAGTGTGTTTGTGCATGTGTGAACCTTTGTGTGTTAATACACTGTACGGAGGCCAATGAATAAGAGTATGTGAACGATTGGTTCCAATCAGGTTGTGTCTGTGAGTCTGCAGGAGCCTATAGATGCTATATACGGGGCGGCATGTGGCTCAGGAGGTAGAGCGGATGGCTGGTAACCGGAAGGTTGCTAGTTTGATCCCCGGCTCCTTCTAGCTGATTGTTGAGGTTTCCCTGAGACACCTCACCCTAACTGCTCCAGATGGGCTGGCTGTTGCCTTGCTTGGCCATCGGTGTGTTAATAAGTGCATGAATGGGTGAATGCAATATTGTAAAGCGCTTTGAGTGGCACTATATAAATGCAGCCCATTTACCATCTATACAGATGGTGCATAGTTGGCCATGGCTAGCCCGCCGTGTCTCCTTATTTTGTCAGATGGAACAAAAACGGCAGAATTTCTTTCAGGAAGAAGTCAGAAGGTTTGCAGGAGTTATGCAGGAGACTCAAGACCCACTTATTCAGAGTCAACCTTCGCATAGTAGAGTCTGCTATGCATTGTTTGTGCTTGGCACTTTAGTTCTATGAACACTAACTTTACAGACAGCGATATATTGTTTCTCTTTCTTCTGACAAACGTACTTATTCTAAGTCACTTTGGATGAAATCCTCTGCTAAATGCCACAGTACACAGTACTGGTTCCTCCGACTCGTTGGCCTCCAGTCACGCCCCTTGGCACAAACAAAGTGCGTTGTTTGCTAATAGGTTGTAATCTCCAAAGTTGATGACATCACAAACCTTTCATCGCTTTCGGCCGCCGGCCCGGAGAAGGACAGAAATTACTCAGCAGAGTCGGGAAACCCCACCAACCCCCCGGCGGCAGTTCTGAATGCCCACGTAGCATATTGTGGTGCGCTGGGGGAGATACTGGCAACGTGCGGAGACTCAGTGTGAGCTGAATCAGTCGCCAGGCCTCTCAGGTCTAAATTCATAGAGGAGCGAGACCTTTAGGCAGACCATTAGTTCTGTTTCCCCTCAATGATGCATCTTGCTACGTATTTGTACACGTAGCGTTTCTAATCCACCACTGCGGGCTTGCTCTGAGCCCTGGTGAATATACAGAGCACGTTTTGGTTAGGGAAACACCAGCGTTGGCTCATTTGGGGCTGCTCAAATACTGGAAAGGGTTATGGTGTTTGAACACCAGTCGAAAAGGAATCGTGGTGCTTCATACTTCATACCGGGGTGGTTTCGTACCAGTGGACTGAGTGTGACTGTGTCTTCTGAGGCAGTGCTGTGCTTTCAGGGGTTTTCTGTTGTTGATTAATAACTTGAGGGTCAGCCTTCTGTATGTGTGTGGGGGCACCTAGGCTGGTTTATGACGGCGCCGGAGATAGGGTAGAACACAGCCCATAGGCAGGGAAATAAATCCAAACTGAAACAAACAGTGGATACCAGGGGTGTGAGAGAGAGAGAGAGAGAGCTAGAGCTAGAGCGAGCGAGAGAGAGAGAGAGAGATTGAGAGATTGAGAGAGAGTGTTTGAGTGCGTGTGACTGCATGTGACTGTGTGTGATTGGGTGCGAAAGCGTGTGGGTGTTCGTGGATGTGCGTCCGGTTAGATTATTATACTTCTCTGTGAGTGTCTCTTTTAAATAGTTTTTTTCCAGGAAATGCCTTGGATTCATAATTCCCTGAATCTAGTTCTCAAACGTTACAGAAGACGGATAATAAGACAATCCAATTTCCGCCTGGCTGTTCCATATCCCGTGTTATGATTCAGAATGAACTGTTTAACGACCTCACCTCAGACGCTGCCCGGCTGAGGGAAAAGTAAAACCTCTCTGTGATTGTTGTGGGTTTTCTGTTTGATGACTTTCTGGTTTGTTTGTCAGGCGATGCCTCCGTCGCCGTCTCTGACTCACACTCCACTCGACGGCTAAATGAGAAACGAAAGGCACTTGGCTTCTTTTGCCTTTCTTCCTCTGGACTTTTCATAGCCAAATCTCATCTAAATGTAAACAGGCTGACATAGGGAGTGCTCCCAAGGGCATACCCTGCTTGGCGACCTGTTTCCGATCGGTTCTGCTGGGTTAGCGAGGTCTGCAGGTGGATCCGAACGCGCTGAGAGGAAAACAAGCTTCTTTCATGTTGTTTCATCACTAAATCAAGTGTTTTCTGTTTGGTTTAGAATTAACTCAGGGGTGATGGTGAAATGTGATGGATAGATATTGTCCCGCCACCCGATTGGTGCATGGTCATGAAAACAATCTGAAGAAGAGACCTTCTGACTGGAGTTGTTCCGATACCGATACGAGGATTGGAAATTCTTCCGGTACTGCCTAAAATAAAGTAGCTCATCTCGTCGAGTACGCAAGTCTATGTGCTGATCCGATACCATCAAATGACATTTCATCAAATGACATCATTTTTTATACAGGCAGAGAACATCACCAAAACGTGCAGTGTTCTGCTGCGTTCGTTAACGGTTGGAGGTTGAAAGTCGGAATGGGAAACGCGCCATCTCCGTCCTACGTGCGTTCGAGCTACCAAGTTGGAAAAACATGGATGCATAAAAAAATCAACAGCAATTGAACCACCTATACATCGCTGTCATCGCAAGAGAACCCTTCAATAACAAAGTGCTATTAGTAGTTACAATGCTAGATGCTGTATTGGTATATATTCGGTATCGGCTGATACTCAAGTTCAGGAATCGGAATCGGTATCGGGAAGGTAAAAATGGTAGCGGAACATCTCTAAAACAAACCAAAAGAAGAGACCTTCTGACACTCCAACCACTGTCCTCCTCCACCTCCACCCACCCCTGTGATGGTACTCACTCTCCAGGTTCCCAGCCAGCAGATAGAGCCAGGTCAGCAGCACGACGGCCGTGAAGGAGGCCACGATCAGCTTCACCCGGCCGCGACACAGCAGGTTCATGATGGGACGGCCGGCACAGGGTACCAGAGGAGGAGGAGGAGGAGGAGAAGGTGGGGGGGGAGGGAGGATCAGGGGGGGTGGAGGAAGGGTGGGGGGGGGTGGGAAGGAGTGTTTAGGTGGGGCTTAGTCCCTCATTGGCTCCCGGCAGCATTCTTTCATCTGAGGGAAACCGGAGGAGAAGAAGGAGAGGCTTAGACTATGGAGACCCAACATTTAATAGAACGGGCGTGTCAATCAACGGGTATTTCCACAATGTTTGCCAACCCATTAATTGGCAATTTATTTATTTATTTATGACTAGTTTATCTGCTTATAGACTTTTTTTGCAGTAGGATAGGATAAGAGAGATAAGAGATACAAGACTAACTCAATCCAGTGATGTGCCCATATTCTGAGCAAATTCAATCTCAGTGCGGTAAATAGAGCTCTACAGACCAATGCAACTCATTAGGTTCTGCATCGAATGTCCGCAATCCTTATTAAGTCAATATCATCAATCATACAAGCCGGCGAAACTAATCTTTCAGTTTCATAATTACTGTGGTCTTCTGCTATCGGACTTGAGGAGAAACCGATAGCTTCCTCCAGTTTTGTACCTCAGAAATCACAGTTAAGAGACAGAATAGCCTAAACGCATGACATGCATAAAGAAGGCTTTACAAATACGTAACACGTTATACTGCATGGAAGTATTGTTATTGCCATGCAGTCGACAACTGAGCAAAAACAGATCAATTAAAAACATACAAGTAGGTTTGGCCAGTTTGTGTTAAAAAAGGGAATACTGCGCCAGTTCCGTTGTGACATTAACAGGTTTAGACGAGATAAGAGCCAACGACATAGCCAACACACCGAGCACAACGCGTTCCGGTTCAGCCTCCAACCGAATGCAGAGCAGCCAAGGTGCCGGAGTCACAGTGCAGCTAAAGACTCAGAGGCACCGCCAACGAGAGGCCCGTGAGGATGAAGTGGAAGTAAGTACAGAAAAAAACAGGTAAAACAGAATCATAACCTTAAACGAGTGGAACGCATACACACAGATGGGACATGTGAAAACCTATACATTGCGATATATATTGTTTCTCTCTCTTCTGACAAATGCCCTAAATTTGAATGTAAATGTTCAGCGAAGCCACCTGTCCTCCTCTAGTACCCTGCGGGACGAGTGGGGAAGACCGTCCTGTGTCTTGATATGGGACTCATTAATCCCACTTCACCATAATTAGACACTAGCCTGAGGCCAAGCGGAGCAAGGAGCCAGGAGAAGGGGGCGGTGAGAGGGCAGGAGGAAGAAATCCCTCCCCTTTACCACAACAACAACCAGCCCCGTCCCCGTGGTGCTGGCCTCGGGCCCGGTGCGGCCCGCTACAGAGCGGAGAAGAATGCCGGGTTTAAGTGTCTACCTTCGGCCAAAACAGAGGAGCTTTAATGGAGCGGAACGTGCCGGAACTAACCACGAGAGCGCATTTGGCAAAGGTCTCGGGACATGATCAACCAAAATCGACGGGCCGCAGTTGGAGCCGGTTTTAGGGCGCGTTGTCGGGCAAGAGTGGCAATTTGAGAGGAGCAGTGCCGTCCAAGTGTTATTGCTTAGTGACATCTGAGCTTGTGTCTTCAGAAGCTTGCCATGTTGTATTAACGGCACTGGCACGTGGCTGCATATATATCAACCCAGCCCAACATGGTGCGTACGTGCCGTAGCACACATACGTGTTTTTCAACATGCTTCCCATTATGCCTCGTTCCTATAGTGTTCAATTATGGATTTGCTGTTGTTGTTTAATTTAGTTTTATAATAAAATTCAAACTTTTTTGTATTTCTCATTACCAATTGTGATGGAAAAATACAATAACATGAACCAGCAAATCTATTATTAACATTGCCATGATTGGTTTTATGCAACTACAAGGAATTGCATGTCAAAAATATGGATCATGAAAAGGAATAAACCAAAGAGCAAAAAAAAACACAAAAAGGCAATAACCAAACAAAACCAAAGTAGAAATTGTTTATAACTGTTTTACAGTGCTTATTGCAGTATTTAAGACCCTCATTGTTGTTTTAAGGATGTTCTATATAAGGCATGTTCTGAAATAAGGGCATGTTCTATAAACATCTTTGGGAACCACTGAAACAAATCTGCGGTGGTGTGCGTGTCAGTGTGTGTGTCGGCATGTCTTTGTGTGTGTCTGAGTCGGTGTGTTTATCGCTGTGTGTGTGTGTGAGACTGTGTGTGCGGCTGTGTGTGCGTGTCAGTGCGTGTGCGCGCGCAACAGCCTAGTCGAGGACAGGATGAACTGGAGATAACGGAAAGCAGCAGTGTCACGGAGGAGCCACAAACTGTGTCCAGGACCGGACACGAGACACGCCGTTGGCCTTCGCCGCTTGACACGGGCGCGGCCGCCACCGCTAAACAAACCAAAGCCGGCTTCACGGCCAAGAGGAGCGAGGACAGCCTGTCGGGACATTCTAAATAGGATGAAGCTATTGGCTTTCACACCTTGACAAGCCGTAAATGCTTGGAGGCGGCCGGCGGGATTGAAATGGAAGAACAAATCGAAGCATATAAAGGACATGATGGAGCAGTGACTCGAGCCCATCACTTTAGATTTCATTCAGTAAGACGTGCGGAAGGGGCCTCGCCTTGGGTGTGTCCCCACCGCCCCAGTTCTTCCTTTGGGGGTCTGACGTTTCGTCGGGAGGCCCGGACCTGGCTAACAAAACCACAGTCGAATGAACAACTTTATACGCACACTCTGTCTGACGTTTACGAATGCACTTCCGAACCGCGACAAAAGCGGCAGCATAAAACCCGAGGATCTCCCTTTCGCCCATTCTCCCGCGGCTGTTAAAAGCCCACAGACCGAGAGTTATATGTGAGTGATCCAGATCGCCATGGAGATGTTAAGTGTGAGGAAGGGAGTGCTGGGGATGATTAAAAAAAAAAGAGAGGAGATAAGGCACACAACAAAACTAGAGAAAGGGCCCAGTGGATCCGCTGATCGATTTAAACACAAAGAGGAGAGTTTTACAGTAGGAGGGTGTTGTGCCGGACCCTCTGCTGTGGGGATTGTGGAGGTGTGTGGGGCCTCTTAGGCCCACACACTCATAAAAACCCAGGGAGCGGATAAACACAAAAGACAGGTCCACTAAAGAGGAGTTTAATAGGCCTTTCTTCCCTTGTTGACTCTGCAGAGGCAGCAGAAAACGGTTACACTTTGCAGATGGTGTGACAACTTTGAATGGTGGGGTGGGGGGAATGCCAGTAGAGGGTACCCAGCAGGGGGTCAGGGAGAGGGTGCACAGCCCCCCCGACACTGCTGCCTCTCAGCGCGATGTGTGGGGGACAGGACATAGGCAGGGGGCCGCGAGGGGGGCAGCGAGCTGCAAATAACTGTCAGAAGGCTGCAGATTAAGAAACAGGCCCGGGGGGAGTGTCATGAACCCCCCCGTCTCCGGAGTAGGAGGTGTACTAGCACGGGCGTAGCTCGCCCTTATCTCGGCCTGCCATTGTCAGTCCGACGCCCATGCCCCCGGGAACATATGACGATGTCATTAGCGACTGAAAGCAGATGCCCCCGGTCCACCGGCGGCGCGCGGCAGCCATTGATTCTGAAGGGCTTGGTAGCATCATGCTAATCAGGGGAGGCCATAGGCACTGATCTGGGAATAATCAGCGGGGACTTCCTGCATTAGAGATGCTGATAGGAGAGGAGACAGATAATCAACTCCTCTCGGCCTCACCGGCGACCTCAACTTAGCCCTCATTCTTCTTCATTCTCCCCCACACACAGGCTCTCTCTCTCTCTCTCTCTCTCGCTCTCTCTCTCTCTCTCTCTCGCTCTCTCTCGCCCTTGCGCTCTCTCTCCCGCTCTCGTGCTCTCTCTCCCTTTCTCTCTCTCCCTCTCTCTCTCATTCCCTCATTTGCATACATATACAAGAAGGAGGAGAATGCATTCTGTAGTATTCATGTCATACATATTCAACATTCTGTATATTAAATATTAGCTTCTGCTGGGAGAGAGATGTGCTGCATGTGTGTGTGTGTGTGAGTGAGAGAGAGGGATGTGCATGTGGTCTGATGATCTGAGTGTTAGTGAGAGTGTATGTGTTTGAGGGTGTGTATGTGGGTCTGTGTGTGCGGGTGTCTCTGTGAGGCGTGCGTGTGTGTGTGTGTGTGTGTGTGCGAGGGTGTGTGTGTGTGGCTGCTCTGCCTTCCCCCTGTCTTGACACAAGACAGAACCCGCTCCATTATCAGCGGCTGCCCTGGGCGACGTATAAAGTGATCCATTTGGAACACAAGCCATCCGCTGGTTTCAGCTACGGCTGGTCGGACAGCCGCAGCCATGCGGAAAACGTCCTCCGTACGACTCACGGACTGCCACACGGTTACCCGGACTCCTCACACACACGCAGTCAGTCAGTCAGTCAGACAGACAGACAGACAGACAGACAGACACAAACAGACACACACCCTTGCGCCCATACATACCCTTAAACACAAACCCTCACACAAACACATACAATCACACACACACACACACACACACACAATGAACGCTATGACAGTATGGTTCTCTACATCTGTATTACATTAGAATAATTCAGTTAAGACGGTTACAAATGGCCAGCAGGTTATAGATACATTAGTATTATTGCGATTTTTCACAGGAGCCTCCATATAGGAATTACTGTGAGTGAATACAGTTATCATCGCCACAATCATCATCATCATCATCATCTTCAGCCCTGCATACCTCTCCATAGCAGCAATGCTTTCTGGGAATAAACTGCCATTGTACTCCCACCGATTTCCTGCAGCTGCTGCTTCACCCCGGGGCCATTCGTCAGCCACATCATTTGTTATAAGAACGCTCAATCCATAAAACGCACTCATCCAAGTAGAAAAATCCAATCAAAATAAACCACTCATACGGTGAAATATTACCGCACACCTAAAGACCTTCCGGGTCTGTCTTCGCCCCTGATGATGATAACAGCGCTGGTGGCAGCCAACATGTAATTGCACGGCTTTGGCTAAAACACAATGGAGTAATGTAATCATAGCGAGACGTGCCTGCCTGCCACCGCTTCACCGCTGTTCTGTCGACCCTGTCGCCCCCCCCCCCCCCCCCCCCCCCCCCCACACACACACACACACAGGTCACGTCGGTGTGTGTGTGAGTGTGAGAGTGAGAGTGTGAATGTGACTGTGAGAGAGTTAGTGAGTGTGTGTGAGTGAGTGTGACTGTGAGAGAGTGAGTGAATGTGTGTGTGTGTGAGTGAGTGTGACTGTGAGAGAGTGTGTGAATGTGTGTGTGTGTGTGTGTGTGTGTGTGTGTGATTCCCTCTGACGCTTGTGAGCCAGCTCCTCAAGAGACAGAGGCTGGCCTTCTGTAAGATGCTGGGATCAGGCCTCCAGGTTCAAAGAGGGATGGCTGTCCAATCAGCGGTACTGAATACATCAGAGATATGTGGGTAGTTAATGGGAGGGTTGAAGCATGGAGGGGGGGGGGCGGGGGCAGAACTACGGATAAGGTACAGGAAATCTGTGGGGGGTGGGGGGGGGGGAGGAGGAGAGAGGGAGAGGGGGGGTCACTATGTGAGTAGAGGGAATGAAGCAGAAAACAGTAAAGGTTATCCCCACATCACAACCCTCACTAATTCCGGCAGAGTTTACACTACAATGAAACTAGCAAGGCGGCCTTACACACATACTAACAATACAGGAGATTAGAGGATAAGGAACAAAAACGTCTGTGTATGCGTGCCTGTATTTAACAGATGTTTTCTGAATGGGCAGAGAGACAGGCCCAGATGAGTGAGCACAAAGGATCCAATCAAAACAACACATTGAAGTCGTTCGCCATTCCTCGTTGAGTTGGTCTATCAAGAAATTAATAACATGAGAGGTCTGCAATCTCCCGGAAGTTAGAGACAGAAGAGACACACACTGACAAGAATCAGGGTTAAGTAGGAGCGATTCAAAAGAAGGAATGGAAAATAAAGGAAATGTTGCAAAACACTATTGGCCTTCAGGAAACTATGGAAATACCGAGGCAGGAAACGAAGCCGACACACTCTACAAAGACTCTTTGCATGACAAGAAAGAAAAGCCTACCAGAAGGCTATCGCTCACCTCCCACTGCTGAGCAAACAGAAGGGCCCTGTACCCACGCCTGGCCCCGCCCCCACGCCTGGCCCCGCCTCCCTCCTCCTTGTCCCCACGCCTGGCCCCGCCCCCACGCCTGGCCCCTCCCACCTCACATTCGGCCCCTCCCACACCACAGCCCTGATCGCGGCACGCACGGAGCCTGAGAAAGACACTGAACACGACTGTGTTTACAGATCACCACTAGTACGCACACAAGCACAGACACACAAACACGCACTACCAGCAACACACACACACACACACACTACCAGCAACACCAACACACACACACACACACACACACACACAGACACACGCACTACCAGCAACACACACACACACACACACACACTACCAGCAACACCAACACACACACACACACACAAATACACACTACCAGCAATACCAACACATACAAACACACACTACCAGCAACACCAACACACACACACACACACAAACACACACTACCAGCAATACCAACACATACAAACACACACTACCAGCAACACCAACACACACACACACACACACACACAAACACACACTACCAGCAACACCAACACACACAAACACTAGCAGACACAAACACAAACACACACTACCAGCAACACACACACACACAACAAACACACACACACACACACACACACACTACCAGTAACACAAACCCTCCCCCCCACACACACACACACACACCCACACACAGGCTTTGCGGTGACCTCGAGCGGCCCGGCGGTCAGGCCTCCTCCTACCTGCCTGTGCGTCCCTCCTCAGTGTGCGTCTGGTGTTCTCTGGCAGCGTGTCGCGACAACACAAAGTCCAGCCCTGTGCTGCTGGGCGGGTTCCCCCCACAGGCCCCGCCCGCTGCCCGCCCAACGCAGGGCTTATCATCTACCTTTCCCCCCCGCTCACCTCTGCCTCGCTATTGTCCCTGCCCTCCTCTTCTCCCTCCTCCTCCTCCCTCCTCCTCCCTCCTCCTCCTCTCCCTCCTCTTCCCTCCTCCTCTCCCTCCTCTCCCTCCTCCTCTCCCTCCTCCTCTCCCTCCTCCTCTCCCTCCTCTCCCTCCTCCTCTCCCTCCTCTTCTCTCCTCCTCTCCCTCCTCTTCCCCCTCCTCTTCCCCCTCCTCTCCCTCCTCTCCCCCCTCCTCTCCCTCCTACTCTCCCTCCCCTCTCCCTCCTCTCCCTCCTCTCCCTCCTCCTCTCCCTCCTCCTCCTTTCAGACATCACCTCCTTTGCCTCAGAAGCGCCACGGCTCAGATTTCAGCCCTGGGTTTTTGTTTTCCTCCTCATTTCGTACCGCCTCTCTCGGTCAGGGGGGTTGGCCTAGGACGAGATCAGCTCTGTGGCAGTGGAGGTTGAATAAACCTTTATTTAACTATTTAACTTGATGACAACAGCGGCTTAAGGAACAGGCACACACTCAGGGAACATGCACATACATACAGAGAAAAAGAAAGGAGAGAGAGAGAGAGAGAGAAAGAGAGAGAGAGAGAGAGAGATAGAGAGAGACGTAAAGAGAAAGAGAAAGAGAGGGGGATAGAGACGGAAAGAGAGAGGGATGAAGAGAGAGAGGGAGAGAGACATTAAGAGAGAAAGAGAAAGATATGGAGAGAAGGAGACACAGAGGAAGAGGGAGAGGGAGAGGAACGGTAAGTATCACCTTGCACACTGTTAAGCCCCAGTTAATTTTGGTATGGGAGAGGGCGGTTTGGTGGAGCAGGAATGCAGCTGTGTGTGTGTGTGTGTGTGTGTGTGTGTGTGTGTGTGTGTGTGTGTGTTTGTGTGTGTGTGTGTGTGTGTGGGGCGCTGTCTGGAGGCATGCTAACAGTCATCAGGCTGCTCAACGTGGAAGATTAACACTGAGCTCAGGAAATGCACACACACATCATTCAGCGAGAGAGAGAGAGATTCTAATGCCTCAAACATGCTGCTTGTGTGTTCTATGCATGCACAAACCCATGCATTGAGGGTGTGTGGGGGTTTGCGTGTGTTTGAATTATTGTGTGAGAGAGAAATAGAATGAAGGAAAGAAAGACAAGAGAGCTAGAGAAAGGATGATATATGATGTGTGTGTGGAGAGGTGTTTATGCATTTCTTCCTCTCCGTATGTGGGTGAGAGATCGAGCGAAAAGAAGAGAGATGAAGAAAGAAATCTGTTCCTGGGCACGTGTGTGTAAGTGTAGGTGTTTGTGTGTGTGTGTGTGTGTGTGTGTGTGTGTGTGTGTGTGTGTGTGTGTGTGTGTGTGTGTGTGTGTGGTCTATAATCAGACATGCTGTTTTTCTAGGAAGGGAGGTCTATTTGGATCCTGCCACTGCATGCCCATGGTGTAAAGAAGCTCTGCTGAAAGTCATTCATTAAGGAGATTCCTCAGGGGTCTGCCCAAGCTATGCATCTATGTATACACTCACACACGCACACGCACACACAGACACAGAACAGCACAATGGCTCTTATTACGACTCGTAAACCGGATCCGAAAATAAATCGTTCAGACGCTTGCTGTCTGGACGCTAGCTGTCTGGACGCTAGCGGTTAAAAGGCTAGTTGTCTGGATGCTGGCTGTTCAGACGCTTGATGTCTGGATGCTAGCTGTTGAGCGGCGAGCCGTTCGGACGCTAGCTGTTCAGATGCTAGCTGATGCTAGTTGTGTCTGGACGCTAGCTGTTCTGACGCTAGCTGCCTTGACTCTGTCTAGATACTAGCTCTCCGGCCACTAGCTGTTCAAATGCTATGTGTTTAGACACTAGCTGTTCAAATGCTATGGGTTTAGACACTAGCTCTCCGGGCACTAGCTGTTGAGATGCTATGTGTTTAGACACTAGCTCTCCAGGCACTAGCTGTTCAGATGCTATGTGTTTACACACTAGCTGTTCAGATGCTATGTGTTTACACACTAGCTCTCCGGCCACTAGCTGCGGCCTCTCACACCGCTGTTAGTTTCCGTGTCAGTTAATCCGGCTGAGGTCACCCCCTCTCCAGCCGACTGATTGGGTTGGGTAACAACAAACCCACCGGCCCGTGCCTCCCTGTGAAGGGGTCAAGGGTTACGTTTACTCTTCATGTTGTTGAGCTGCCGATCACGCAGAACTAAGATTACAACTGGTGAGGGGGAGGGCAGTGGGGGAGATGGGAAAGGAATGTCTGTTAGACTGGCCGCACCTCTTATTCATTATTCCAGGGAATTCTAGAGGGGAAAACCCCTCAGGTGGGGCATTCTTTCCCAGAGAGACCATGGAACAAGACTGAATCGTCCTATTAGTCTACATATAAGGCTACATCTTAAAACGGCCTCTGTCCGTATTCGTTAGTGTTATAAGTAAGCCTATGTTATAGGTCTGGACTGTGATGCATATCATAGCCGAGTTAACGCCTGCAGCCTGCATACGATAAACGAGGACCGGAAATTCGTTGTCAACCTCAAAACAATATTTTCTGTTGTGTTGCATAAAAGGCCCCACCCACACAATCTGTATAAATAGAAGCATACTTCTAGCCGGGGGTATCTCACACACACACACACACACACACACACACACACACACACACACACACACACACACACACACACACACACACACACACACAAACACACACACACACCGGGGAGAGAGCCATGCCTGGACCCTTGGCTCCCACACACGTTACTCATATAGAACATGATCCAGCATCGAGCAGGAGACACTTTACACACACGCTCGCTCGATTCTCCATCTGCCTCAACTCCACTCAAAAAAGAAATGACGTTCAAAATACTGTTGGACGTGGCAGTTGGAAGGAGAGAATAGATTGCCTGGATAAGGGATAGAGATCAGTAGCACGATGGTCATGATGGGTTCTTTATTTTCTGCCAGGGAACAAGACAAAGCTACAAGCTTGTGTTTTATTTGCTCTGCGGTATGCGTCTAGCCCTCATTCAGACATGTTTCCAGCAGACCTGGCCCGGGTTGGGCCAATCACAGCCGCTGATCGGATATGAAACGGGTTTGATACGATGACTGTAGGCATGTGGTCTGGGCCTTTTCATAACACAATAATCAAAGCATGAACTGAGACGTTGCAGACTACCTCATGTGTGGATCGGTCTGGCCATGTTTTGCTCCATTATTTTCAAACACAAGAACATCTCCCCGTTGGCATCTGTCTGCTTCCACGCTTGTCTGGTGGCACGCTGTTATTTTTTGTGCGCTTATCTATTATGAGTGTGTCTCCCTGTCTGTTAGGACAGAACAGCCCTGGAACAAAGTGGCAGTGCTTTTCAGGAGGCAAGCAAAACACAATGCTCCTCACGGGTTTCAACACACCATGAGAGACGGAGACTTTATCAGGGTGGCGGCCTTGAACTGACGCCAGCGTGAGGCAGGTGGGCTGCGGAGCTCAGCGTGTACCAGAACAGCACAAACACAAACCGACCGCATAGCCAGTGGAAACCTTGTGCCCAGGGCACGCGCGTCACATGACCTGTAGATTTGTCCACTTTATACGAACACGCTTTCCAAGGATAATTAATCAAATCCCGGCCTGTCACATCACGGGCCTAAAGGCTGGGCAGCAGGTTTAAAATGTGTGTGTGTGTCTGTGTCTGTGTCTGTGTGTGTGTGTGTGTGTGTGTGTGTGGGGGGGGGTTATATTTGTGTGTGGGTATCAGGTTGCCTACGTGTCGGTATGTATCTATTTGTCATGCAATTAGTGTATTTGTGATTGTGTTTGCGTGCATGTGTGTGTGTGTGTGTGTGTGCGTGCGTGCGTGCGTCCGTGCGTGCGTGCGTGCGTGTGTGTGTGTGGGCTGTAACAGGTGTTCAGCAGGTAACCTGATATCTGCTCTAATATTCAATAACAGCACATTTGCACCTCTTTCCCTGAGGAGGATATATAGTGGGGAGAGTGTGACAAAACACACACACAAACACACACACATACACACACACACACACACACACAGTGTCCCACAGCAGGCAATAAGCAACATTGTTTTGTGTCCTTTGAGCAGGGCAGAGTACACGCTGTGGCCGGTTCCCACCAGCTTAACACGTCCCCCTGAACTCTGACCCGCGTCGCGGGAAAGAAAACATCGCCTCTTCATCGGACCGCACCAATCATCCTTAGGGTCGGCCGTACTTACCACCCCAGCAGGGCCGAGAACGAACCACAGCGATATCACTGGGCCATGCTGTTAATGGGCTGATTGGACGCTGTGCGGTGTCACTTGTCACCTTAATTCAGTGCTACATATTCATCACACAAAAGCCTTGCTTGGCAACTATTTGTTTTTACGAAATGACAAATAGAAAACTGCCAAACAGTGATAAGGTCTCAAAGGAAGAGTCTGAATAAAAGTCAGAATTCTGACTTTAATCTATGTTCATATTATCTATTTTAAGATATCTATATTATATTAATATATCCATATTCACATGTGGCCCTAATCCTCTTCCATAGTTCTCCCTATATGTTATTATATTATATATTGAGAAGAATATATTTAAGGAATGGATCGACCACAATAGTAACTGAAGAATCTGGCTGGACTCCCTGCTCCTGGCTGGACTCCCTGCATCTGCGATTAAACCCTTGCAGCGCATCCAGAATGCGGCAGCCCGCCTCGTGTTCAACCTACCAAAGTTCTCACATGTAACCCCCCTCTACCGAGACCTCCACTGGCTCCCTGTAATAGCTCGCATCAGATTCAAGATGATGGTACTGGCATACAAGGCAGTCGATGGAACTGCCCCTGCCTACCTCCAAGCATTAGTAAAGCCACACACCCCAGCTCGATCCCTCCGCTCAACTACCTCAGCTGGACGTCTGGTACCGCCATCGCTAAGAGCAAGCAAAGGTCGATCAGCAAAGTCACAACTTTTCTCTGTTTTGGGACCTCAGTGGTGGAACGAGCTCCCTACCGATGTCAGGACCGCAGAGTCGCTCACCAGCTTCCGCAAAAAACTCAAAACTCACCTGTTCAGAGTTCATCTCGACTCTGCATAGAAACCAATGCACAGCCCCCATTGAATGTTGTACGTCCTGGCACTTGTACATTGCACGTATTCAAGGTACTTAATTGTGTAGCATCTACAGTAGCTGCTATCGCTGCTTTACACGGGGAATGGGTTAGCCTAGCGATTGTAATACTTGCACTTGGTTCTATGAACATCTTTACTGTACCGACAGCGATATATTGTTTCACTTCTTATGACAAATGTACTTATTGTAACAAATGCACTCATTGTAAGTCGCTTTTGGATAAAAGCGTCTGCTAAATGCCCTAAATGTAAATGTAAAGAATCACAGTGGTGGAAGTGCCAAGGCAGGTTTGATTATTCATCCATCTATTATAGAGGATCCACTATCGGACTGGTTCTTTAAACGATTTTACATCAAAAAGTCATGTCCTGGAACGCCCAGCGCAAAGGGAAACGTACTTGACCTTACATAAAACCAAAATCAAAAGTACTCTTTTATAAAACCCAATCTATATCTAACCATTTAGCATAGACCAAACCCAAAGAGGACAGCCTTAGAAGGAGAGGTAGGAGAGAGGAGGAGAGGGGAGGAGAGAGGAGAGAGGAGGAGAGCGGAGGAGAGGGGAGGAGAGGGGAGAGAGGAGGAGAGCGGAGGAGAGGGGAGAGAGGAGGAGAGCGGAGGAGAGGGGAGGAGAGGGGAGAGAGGAGGAGAGGGGAGGAGAGAGGAGAGAGGAGGAGAGAGGAGAGAGGAGGAGAGGGGAGGAGAGAGGAGAGAGGAGGAGAGGGAAGGAGAGGGGAGGAGGGAGGAGAGAGGAGGAGAGGGGAGGAGAGAGGAGGAGAGCGGAGAGAGGAGGAGAGAGGAGAGAGGAGGAGAGGGGAGGAGAGAGGAGAGAGGAGGAGAGGGGAGGAGAGAGGAGGAGAGCGGAGAGAGGAGGAGAGAGGAGAGAGGAGGAGAGGGGAGGAGAGAGGAGAGAGGAGGAGAGGGGAGGAGAGAGGAGAGAGGAGGAGAGGGGAGGAGGGAGGAGAGAGGAGGAGAGGGGAGGAGAGAGGAGAGAGGAGGAGAGAGGAGAGAGGAGGAGAGGGGAGGAGATAGGAGGAGAGAGGAGGAGAGAGGAGGAGAGCGGAGGAGAGGGGAGGAGAGAGGAGGAGAGGGGAGGAGGGAGGAGAGAGGAGGAGAGGGGAGGAGAGCGGCCAGCGATGCAGTAGAGACAGTGGGATGAGTTCATTTCCTCGGTGGAACTCGGTCCCCATAGCTCTCTATCAGGCAACACACATTCATCTCCATGACAGGAGGGGGAGTGAGAGTGAGCGAGGAGCATTTGGAGGAGGACGAGGAGGAGGAGTAGTATATAAGCGGAGCACAGAGGAATTGTGCAGGATGGTGGATGATGTGTAGAGAGGTGGGGGTGGGGATGAAGCGCTAGGACAGGCACTAATACGAGCGCCGGGCGCCTGGGAATTAATATCTTGTCTCTTTCCATTGCCTCCCTTTTGCGTTTTCCCGCCTTCAAAAGGCGTTCTCTTCATTCCCACACCAGTCACAACAAAATGGCCAGCTGGAGGCGGAGGCGCGGCCGGGAAGACAACGCTAGGAGAAACACAACCAGCAGGGAGAGGGGAGGAGGAGGAGGAGTGGGAGGAGGAAGAGAGCTCCAGCAGGGAGAGGGGAGGAGGAGGAGGAGGAGGAAGAGAGGTCCAGCAGGGAGAGGGGAGGAGGAGTGGGAGGAGGAAGAGAGGTCCAGCAGGGAGAGGGGAGGAGGAAGAGAGGTCCAGCAGGGAGAGGAGGAGGAGGAGGAGGAGGGGGGGAGGAAGATAGGTCCAGAAGGGAGAGGAGGAGGAGGAGGAGGAGGAGGAGGAGGAGGAGGAGGAGGAGGAGGGGGGGGGGGGGGGAAGAGAGGTCCAGCAGGGAAAGGGGAGGAGGAGGAGGAGGAGAGGGGAGGAGGAAGAGCGGTCCAGCAGGGAGAGGAGGAGGAGGAAGGGAGGGGGGGGGGGAGGAGACAGAGGAGGAGGGGGGGAGGAGGAAGAGTGGTCGAGCAGGGAGAGGAGGAAGAGGAGGCTGAGATGGGGGAGGAGGAGGTCCAGCAGGGGTGTGGGTCTCTGGGTACGGTCCCTTCCACCGTTCACCTCCTCCCCTCCCACGCTGCACCATAACCCCACCACCACGACGCCACGTCAGCACATCACCACCGCCCCACTGCTCGTAATGGATCCAGAGACCAATCGGACGGTAGGGACCCAGGGATGTTATTCGATGAGGTCACAGGGACGGGTGTGGGGCGGGGGGGAGTCTCTGTCCGTCACTGGATGCTGGGAGACCTTTGAGGGTGTGTGTGTGTGTGTGTGTGTGTGTGTGCGTGCATGTATTTGCATGTGGAGCATGTGTCTATTTGTGCATGTCTTTGTGCGTGTGAGCAGCTTGTTGTGTCTCCTTGTGTGTTTGAGTGTGTGTGTGGGGGTTGGTGTGCGTACCTTGATGTGTGTCTTCTTGTGTGTGTGTCTGTGTGTGTGTGTGTGTGTCTGCGCCACACAAAGGGAGCTGGCGGGGGGCTGTCTTCCTGTCACCTTGCAGGATCTCATTATAAGGCAGGTCATCTCCAGCCCTAAGCGCTCCGCAGTAATCTGTCCGCCGTCTATCGGTCAGGGCCTCATCCCCCCCGCTCTACCTGCACAACAGTGTGTAGGGTTACACTGTGAGGCCGCTCCTGTTGGTCTCCCCCACGTACACACACACACACACACACACACACACACACACACACACACACACACACACACACACACACACACACACACACACACACACACACACACACACACGCACGCATACGCACAGACACACATACAAACACATATACATGATTACACAGGCACACACGCACATGCACACACATGCACACACACGTGCACGCGCATACGCACACACAACCGCACACGCATGTGCGCAGACACACACAAACACACACACATGCATACACACACACGCACATGCACACACACACACACACACATACATGCATACACACACACAACTAAATAATATTCACAGCCACATGTCATTTGCGTTAGTTGATTAAAGGTTATTTTTGTAATTATCGTACACGTTTCAATAACCAAACAACAGAACAAAACTCACGTTCCTGAAATGGCAATTATGTCCATGAGAGAAGGCAGGTAGAGGGAAGGTATTTGTGTGTGTGTGTGTGTGTGTGTGTGTGTGTGTGTGTGTGTGTGTGTGTGTGTGTGTGTGTGTGTGTGTGTGTGTGCTGTGCTGTGCTGTGCTGTGCTGTGCTGAGCTGAGCTGTAAGGATGGCATGCATACACGTGGGCCACTCTCATAAAAGAGCACAGCTTTACACTAATGCGCCCTAATGTGTCCTATTTACAACACATGCTGAACGATCAGAGCCAGCCACAATATGCTTTCATATGCGTTTGGAGGTAATGTACGAAGACAGCATTATTGAGACCACCCATTATCGCCTCAGTACTGGCTAACTTACACACACGCACACACACACACACACACACACACACACACACACACACACACCAAGCGATGTGACGCTGTCTCTGTAGAGGCGGACAGTGCGGGATGTAGACTGACTTTTAAATGTTTAATGAGAGTTAATCTAAAGCCAGGCTATTCGCGGGTGGTGTTGAGAGCGCACGGATCAAAGCGGGGCGAGAAAGAGGGTGGTGGTGGTGGTGTTGGTGGTGGTGGAGGAGGCTACTGATGCACAGGATCTGAGAGAAGTGGTACCTCATGAGATCACTGTTTAGACACACATACACATACTGTACACAGACACACACACCAACTCTCACACACACACACACGCACACACACACACACACACACCATCGCGGCTCGGGGGAGAGGTGGGAGTGAAGCTCTTGCTGCACCATAATCCGGTGTGACATTAGTTCTCACCTCTTCACACTGCGCTGCTGAGCTTCTTTAAAACCAATATACATAACAGCCTGCTCCTCCACGCACACACACACACACACACACACACACACACACACACACACACACACACACACACACACACACACACACACACACACACACACACACACCCCAGCAGATCACTCCATGGAGCAGATGGAAGACATGAGCAACAGCACGCGACTACAGCAGAGGAGGAGAAGGAGAGGTGATGGTATCCTCATCGCCACGTGTGTGTGTGTGTGTGTGTGTGTTTGTGTGTGTGTGTGGGGGGGGTTTGTGTGTCTGTGTGTGTGTGTGTATATATGTGCATGTATGTGTATGTGTGTGTGTGTGTGCATGTGTGTGTGTGTCCATGTGTGTGTGTGTGTGTGTGTGTGTGTTTGCATGCTTATATGTGTGTGTGTGTGTGTTTGTGTTTGCATGCTTATATGTGTGTGTGTGTGTGTGTGTGTGTGCTGTCTGTGTGCATGTACACGTGGGCGTGTTCGTTGAAAGCGGTGGGAGTGTGGCGACAGGGCGGCGATGGCGTCCTTACCAGGCTGTCCGGCGCTACAGTTCCCAGACCGGGGGTGGGTGGGTGCGGCGGCGAGGCCGGGCAGGAGACGTCTCCCGGTGGCCGCGTGCGACGCTCCGGGGAAAGGGTCCGACCTGCGGAGAGGGAGACAGAGGGGGTCAGCCGTGAGGGACGCTGGGGCTCCGGGTTCGGTGACACGGCGGTTGGTGTCGGGTGTGTGTGTGGGGGGGGTGGGGTGTAAGTGGTTTACGTTTACGCCTAAAGCGCGCAGTCGGATGCGGTTACAAACGGACGCTTCGGTCGAGTCGCTGACCCTCGTCGTGCGTCGTCCCTCAGAGAGCAGAGGGCCTGAAATGAATGCACACTCAAAACCGGGAGTCTAGGCTGACCAGGCAGGGACAGACTAGAGTCAGTCGGGCAGCAGCGTCCGAGGCCATGCATACTGGACTGGTTTCTGACCCAGTGCTCCAGTCCAGGCCTAAGAGCACTAAGAGAAGAACCAGGGGCGGAGGTGGTGGCTGTCTCCTGGGAGGAGCAGGGAACAGGGTGGGGGTAGGATAGCCTCACAAAGAGCAGGACCGGGGGCTGAGGTGGTGGCTGTCTCCTGGGAGGAGCGGGGAACAGGGTGGGGGTAGGATAGCCTCACAAAGAGCAGGACCGGGGGCGGAGGTGGTGGCTGTCTCCTGGGAGGAGCGGGGAACAGGGTGGGGTAGGCGAGGCGGGCGCCCGACACTGATAAAGAGCAGAGCGGCGTCGAGGAGCTTTATGTTGCTGCTGCCTGGCTCTCTGCGCCCGGGCCAGATGGCTGGCTCTCTGCAGCGTCGCTCAGCAGAGGGACACGACACAAGGCCTGTTTAAGGCACTGGAAAATTCCGCCCTTGAGCACGATCTGTGTGTGTGTGTGTGTGTGTGTGTGTGTGTGTGTGTGTGTGTGTGCTTTTGCACACAGGTGCGTGTGGGCATGTGTATGTGTGTGTTTGTTTGCGCATGCATATATGTGTGTTTGTCCGTGTTTGTGCATATATGTGCATGTATGTATTTATATTATGTGTATATGTGCGTGTGTATGTACATGTGCACGTGTGCATGTGTAAAAAGTCCGTCTCTCCGCCCCAAACACCCACATTGTGACAGATTAGTGGGAGATTTGGAGGGAGGAGGGGGGATAAGGGAGGGGGGAGGGGAGGGGGGAGGGAGGGGAGGGAGGGAGGGAGGGAGGGGAGGGGAGGAGGGGGGAGGGGGAAGGGAGGGGGGAGGGGGGAGGGGAGGGTAATCTACATCCACATGGAATAGAGTGTGGGCTGCAATCCGAATAACAAAACAAATGAAGACACACACACACACAATAACGCACTCGTCTCTTACACACACACACACACACTTTTCTCGCACACACCCACCCTCACACACAAACACACACACACCCACACACACACACACACTGACGTCATGGGGCCCACCCACACCACAACACCCTAGGAGGTCACTGGCAGTAGGCTGTGATCGGATGGCTGAAGTGCTGCTGTTGTTTGTTTGTTTGTTTGTTTGTTAGAAGTTCCCCGGTGGCGTGAGGAGGGACATCCATCTTGCCGTTTTACAGGAAGCAACGCCATGGATCTCTTTATCTGACCCGGGGTCGGGGCTGGGGGGGAAGGCACCTGTGCACGTTCACGTGCATCTCATACTGCTCCCGTCATTAGCTATGCTTCCTAGCGTGTTTTTGTGCCTGTTTGTGCGTCTCTATGTGTGTGTGTCTGTGTGTGCATGTCTGTGTGCGTGCGTGCGTGTTTGTTTGTCTCTGTGTGTCTTTGTGCGGGCGTGCGCGTGTCTCTGTGCGTGCATGTGTGTGTTTGTGTGTGCGCATGTGGCCGTGTTAAAAGTGGTGGGAAGGTTTGTGTAACTGTGCGCGGGGGGGAGGCAGCATTATGCAGTGGATTGGTGTCCTGGATGCAGGCTTCACGCGGGAACAGAGACGGGTAACCCAGCCGTGTTTGGTGGAACTGTTGGGGCATGCAATTCAATTCAATTCAATTTTATTTGTATAGCCCTTAATCACCATTACAGTCTCAAAGGGCTTAACAGGCCAAATATTTATGACACCCCCCTTTACCCAAGAAAAAACTCCCTTGAAATTAGCAAGGAAGAAATCTTGAGAAGAAACGCATAGTCCATCCCTTCTTCCAGGGATGGTCAGGAGTGCAATGGGTGCCATAATTGACATACAGGTAAATACATGCACATCTGTGTGTGTGTGTGTGTGTGTGTGTGTGTGTGTGTGTGTGTGTGTGTGTGTAGGGGATGAGGGAGAGATGTGTGTGGATTTTAGGTTAATTTCAGCCACCCCCCCCCCATCTCTTCAAACGGCAGGGGTCGTTTGAAGAGGGGGGGAGGTGGGATGGGGTAATTAACCTCAAACCCACAGAACAGGGTGCTGTTAGAGCAACCCTGCTGTTAGAGCAAGCAACACAGCAATCCAAATCTGTCCCCTCGTTGAGTCATCAAGCCCCTCCACACACACACACACACACACACACACACACAGACAAACACATACACATACACACACACACACACCGCCAATGGGTTAAGCAAACAAGTATTCTAATCAAGCGCGATAACATCAGCAAACTCCTCACCATAAAGTGTTTGTGTGTATGTGTGTGTGCGTGTGTATCTGTGTGTGTGTGTGTGTGTGTGTGTGTGTGTGTGTGTGTGTGTGTGTGTGTGCTAATTCTTTAAATTAATGTGGCTATCAGAAGTGGCCCGCCAATACCGCCCACCCACTGGTTGCGGGGAGCTCACCTAGTAATGGTACAGGCCGTTCTGAAGACCCTCCCGGCTGACCGAAAACACTTAGCGTGCAGCACATCCCCCCCTCCCCTCTGCCTTTTCCATATTCATTATTGCAATGTGCATGGTGATTACCCACCTCCCAGGCCCTCCTCTGTGACAGGCAGTACCACACGAAGGGGAGGTAGAGGCTGGAGAGAGGGAGGGAGAGGGAGAAGAGAGCGGGAGAGGAGAGAGGTAGCAGAGAGAGAGAGAGAGAAAAAGGACAGAGGGAGTAGAGGGAGCAGAGAGAGGGAGAAGAGAGAGAAGAGAGGTAGTCAGAGAGAGAGGAGAGATGAAAAGGAGAGAGAGTAGAGGGAGTAGAGAGAGGAGAGAGGGAGTAGAGATAGAGAGAAAAAGGAGAGAGTGGGTAGAGAGAGTAGAGGGAGAGGAGAGAAAGTTGAGAGAGGTATTGAGAGAGATATGAGAGTGTTAGTGAGAGAGAGAGAGAGAGAGGTAGTGAGAGAGGTAGTGAGAGAGAGAGAGAGAGAGAGAGAGAGAGAGAGAGAGTTAGTGAGAGAGAGGTAGGGAGAGAGAGAGAGAGAGAGAGAGAGGAGAGTTAGTGAGAGAGAGAGAGGAAGGAGTTAGTGAGAGAGAGAGGAAGGAAAGAGAGAGCGAGACTGTGTCACATTCGGCTAATGCAACTGCTCTGCTTAGCAGCGAGAGCCACAGAGAGTAATGAGGGCATCGCAGTCTTGATCCACGCTCCATTAAACGTTCAGAACATCTAAATAATATCTCTCCCTCCTCCTCCAGCCCAACGCCCAGGTCTAACCGGAGCAGGTCAGGACAGCCTCAGAGCCGGCCTGAGGTGTTTCTGCTGTGGTGGAGGGCATGGATGGTGATTGAAGCTGAGGTGGCTCTGTTGCGTTTGCGTGTTGTTCTCCGAGAGAGACACACGCAGGCTAAAGCGACGTTCCCGGAATAGCTTCATGCACGGCCAGTCTGGGAGCCAGTGGCCCAGGAATACGAGCGTCAGCAGCAGCAGCAGCAGCACGCTACGGCTCACTTTGAACTAGACCGGGCTCTGTAGAGGTCCTCCATTAGCCTGTGTAGTCTGTTCATACGGCACAGCCCTCGCTCTCTAAATGGTTCGGTACATCAAGGCAAAGGGAACAGGTTAAATACATGTCAAGGACAAAGCAATCCCGCGTAGCTTTGAGAAAAGGGAGAGGTGAATGTTGAACAAGACCTCTCTCTTGTTGCCGCTCACAATGTGTACACAAGCTAGGCACACACACACACACACACACACACACGTCAGGAGTGCACACACCGCGCCTCACTGTTACAACAGTCACTCGCTTTTTAAAACGCCTGCCCATGACATTTTACAAAACTGTCACATGGATTTTCCCTTTCTCTCCCTCTCACCTGGTCTCTGGCCTCACAGCAGGAGGTTAAAACGTCTCTGTATAACGACGACAGGGAATATCTGACCTGGTGTCTGGCTGGGAGGACACCAAGAAATCCCAGCTGCTTTGCCTGTCCACTTCCTCTCCCATTCTCCTCGGCTCTTTAATGTGTATATGTGTGTGTGTGTGTGTGTATCTGTGTTTGTGTGTGTGTGTGTGTGTGTGTGTGTGTGTGTGTGTGTGTGTGTGTGTGTGTGGGGCCATGCATATAAAGTGTGTGTGTGTGTGCGTGTATATGTGTGTTTCTTAGGTGCTTGTGCATACATGTGCATGTATGTGTGTGTTTTTGTGTGTTTGTTTGTGCAAGCATATGTGTGTGTGTGTGTGTGTGTGCGTGCGTGCTTGTGCATCTATTTAAGGGTATGTGTGTGTGTTTGCGTGGGCATCTTTAAACCACATAACACCGTGCGTCACAACGCAAGTGGCGGAGCTGTTAGCTTGTAGCTTGAACCCGGCTGGCGAGAGACCACCATCCGAGTGACAGCTGGCGGTAAAAGCCAACAAGCGCAGCGTGCGTACACAAACGTTGTTCTTTTGAACCACAGTGTGAATTAGGCAACACTTAAAACACACTTTCCATTACTTCCGAGGCGTCGTAAAACTCACGCCTTCTGATGCCGACACAGGATTTGCTGTTTGTATTAAAACAATAAAACACGCAAAACCAACACATTATTTGGTGGAAGTCATTTTCTACAAAAGGGGAGATGAAGAGGGATTATGTGCTTACATAATTGCACAAGGGTTTCCTAATCATCAATGATCCTTTTAACACGATTAGCAAACAATGTACCATTAGAACACAGAAGTAATGGCCGCTTGAAATGGGCCTCTGTACACCTGGGTAGATATTCCATAAAAATCTGCCGTTTCCAGCTAGAATAGTCATTTACCCAATTAACAATGTCTAGACCAGGGGTCTCAAACTCAACTTACCTGGGGGCCGCCGGAGGTAGAGTCTGGGTCAGGCTGGGCCGCATCAAGTATTCCACAGAAAAAAGGAGCACAACTGACCCAATCTAAGTTAATGATCGGGCTATAATTAGATCACCTTGGCTATGTAATCGCTGACAACAGGGGACATTTCATAGTGGTTGGTGGAAACCGGGACATTCTAGCGCCTTTGGTTTTTGTCGGGACTCAGGACACGCAACTCAAAATTGGGACTGTCCCGGCAAAACCGGGACATCTGGTCACCTTATCACAAGTGATAAAAAAGCGTGGCAAGCCACTCAGCAAAAATGTGCGTTTGACAACAACGCACTAACACTAAACTTTGATGTCAAGTAGGGGGCCACAAAATATCATCCCGCGGGCCTCAATTGGCCCCCGGGCCGCAAGTTTGAGACCCCTGGTCTAGACTGTATTTCTGATAAATAAAAATGTATCTTCATTGAATAAAACAGTGCTTTTCTTTAAAAAATAAGGACACTTCTACGTGACCCCAGACTTTTGAACGGTAGTGTAGACGGGCTGAATGGGAAGCAGAACTCAACAGAAATGGTCACATCGTACCGTATTGAGTAGTGTCGTAAGAGAGCCATATTCGGCTCTTTTACACTGATCATATAATCACTCTCTACTGGTCCAATTAAGATTATCATGAGCAACTGCTCACATTATGATGATCAGCCTGGATATCAGCCTCTCATTCTGTATCGAGGTAATCAACCTGTTGTGAGTTTTCAATGATGACAACTCTACTGCTCCTAATTTGATAACCACATCACTGTATTACTCACATCGGATTATCACAAATAGGTTTCACTTGTCTTAAGGTCTCAAGTTGGTTTAAATAACTTAAAAGAAATCGGCCACATCCACAATGTACAACCTTTCCGGAACATTTACTATGAAACCTTCACATAAATGGTAAATGGACTGCATTCATACAGCTCTATTCTCATCAGTTGCCACTCAAAGCAGTTTACAATACTACCTGACATTCACCCGTTCATGCACAAATTCCCACACCGACGGAGGAGTCAAGCATGCAAGGGGAAAACCAGCTTGTCGGGAACAGTCAGGGTGAGGTGTCCTGTTCGGGGACACCTCGACACTCGAGCCGGGGATCGAACTAGCAACTTTCCGGTTAACAGCCAACCCGCTCTACCTCCTGGGCCACATGGCTCCATGTAAACGTGCCGTATAAGATCAACAGCATAGCTCATTGCTTCTAGTATGATGCATTCTGAGTTTCTTCTATTCAACAGGAACCAAGACAACCCTGATGTGGTAACCATGTGACGTGTTGACAGTGTCCTCATGTTGAAGTCACAAGGAAATAAGGGTATTCCCTGCCGTGGCACCCGAGTGAAAACCTGTCTGAAACTCTAACATGAATCGAGAGTTCTTTACATGCATACAATGACATTTAAAAACCTCAGAAGGGTTTTTGCTTTCAAGCACAACGGGTAAAGCGCGCATCTCGACATTATTTATCTTTCGGCTTGAAGAGCAAGTGTCTTGAAGCGCAGGAACCAAAATGAACGCATTAGGCGCGGAAAGCACAAGATTTACACTTGGAGGCGCGAAGAGATGGAGTCAATGATTTGATCTTAAAACGCACGTACTACCTCACACTACCTCATACACATGCTCACACTCTCTCTCACACAGCACACACACCTGTTCACACACCCTCACTATCTCTCACACACACACGCATGCAAACAAACAAACACAGACACACACAAACACACACACACCCAATTCCCTTGCAGTCACCACCCAGTTGGCTCAGGGGCGAACACTCTGGAGGGCTGTCAGAATGGAGCCTGCATCATTTATGAACAAGATTAATAGCTTGTGTGTGTGTGTGTGTGTGTGTGTGTGTGTGTGTGTGTGTGTGTATTTGTGCCATCAGTCGCGCCGGTTTGAGAGGATTCATGCAAAATCTGCGCCTTCACAATGTTATATGGCCTTTAATATCGCCTCCATGTCGTTCATTTGCCACAGTGTCTCCAGCTCCTCTCTGGGTCTCTGTCCTCACAGCGGCCGGGCCGGGCAGTCGACGCCCGCCTCCGCCTCGTCCATCGGGGCACCGCCGTCATCCTTCAGCACGGGGCGCACTGAGGGGGGGCGTTAAGAGTCTGTCCGGCTGGATGGGGGGGGGGGGGGTACACCCTACTTCACGCCCAGCGCCCCGCGGTAATGAGCGGCGCGCCGGAGCGTGAGCAGAAGGTCAAGGGGGCGGAGCCAGCCTGAGAGGCGATGTCGTCGCAGGTTAGAGAGCCGCAGCAGACGCTGCTAACCAGAGATAACTAATCAGAACCACCTAACCAGAATCATCTAACCAGAACCATCTAACCAGAACCATCTAACCAGAACCATCTAACCAGAACCATCTAACTAGAACCGTCTAACCAGAGATAACTAATCAGAACCATCTAACCAGAGATAACTAATCAGAACCACCTAACCAGAATCATCTAACCAGAACCATCTAACCAGAACCATCTAACCAGAACCATCTAACTAGAACCGTCTAACCAGAGATAACTAATCAGAACCATCTAACCAGAGATAACTAATCAGAACCACCTAACCAGAACCATCTAACCAGAACCATCTAACCAGAACCATCTAACTAGAACCATCTAACCAGAACCGTCAAAGTAGAACCATCTAATTAGAACCATCTAACTAGAACCATCTAACTAGATGCTTATAACCAGAGATATCTAATCAGAACCATCTAACCAGAGATATCTAATCAGAACCATCTAACCAGAGATAACTAATCAGAACCACCTAACCAGAACCATCTAACTAGAACCATCTAACCAGAACCGTCTAAGTAGAACCTTCTAACTAGAACCATCTAACCAGACACTCCTAACAAGAACCATCTAACTAGATGCTCATAACCAGAGGTATCTAACCAGAGGTATATAGCAAGAGGTATCTCTAACCAGACGCATCTAACATCCATCCAGCATAGAGCACTATAAGGGGAATTCAGCCATATACAGCCATATACACATATATACAGACACATACAGACATATACACACATATAGCGTGTGTTCACGTGGAGCTTAGGAGCTATAGCATGTCCCCCTGCTAGGGCAACAGGGGGGCATGGGGAGTAGGGGGGGGGCGGGAGGCAGCAGCAGCAGCTAGCCATGCTACATCAGCGTCCCTGCAAAGTACCAGCGCTGCTTCCTCCTATCCTTCCTGTGAACTCTTCCACAACAAGCCCCGCCCCCACCAGCCAGCCAGGTCCCCCGATTTACAGAGAGAGAGAGAGAGAGAGAGAGAGAGAGAGCCAGAGAGAGCCAGAGAGAGAGGGGGGGGGGAGAGAGAGCGAGAGAGAGAGAGCCAGAGAGAGAGAGAGGGGGGGGGAGAGAGAGAGAGAGAGAGAGAGAGAGAGAGAGCCAGAGAGAGAGAGGGGGGGGAAGAGAGAGAGAGAGAGAGAGAGAGCCAGAGAGAGCCAGAGAGAGAGAGAGGGGGGGGGAGAGAGAGAGAGCCAGAGAGCAAGAGAGACGGGGGAGAGAGACAGAGAGAGGGGGGGAGAGAGACAGAGAGAGGGGGGGAGGGAGCCAGAGAGAGGGGGGGAGAGAGACAGAGAGAGAGACAGAGAGAGGGGGAGAGAGAGCAAAAGGAGTGGGAGCTGCTGTTTTCAGGTTGCCAAGTAAAGTGGGTTGAGGGGGAAGTTATGTAAGGTCATGTATTCGCAACTAGCCCACATATCTCAATCTGTTACTCATTAGGAAACATTACAATGCATATCCAGCTGTGAACGGTGCAGTGCTAGCCTTCAAAGCCTGATCTTGCATTTATCCAACACGGTCTTATGGAGCGTTTGAGAATTCACAGGCACACTGGGAGAATGACACAAAGTGCGTGGTGCAACTTGATAAAATGTGGAAAATTAACACTTGATGTAAGGAAAGTAAGGAAAATTAACACTTGATGTAAGGAAAGTAAGGAAAATTAACACTTGCTGCCATCAGTGTTGGCTCACTGCGCTATCGTTAAATATAGAAGCATGTGACTGATGACTGTCATGGCAGAGAGAGCTGGTTGGTGAACAGGTGGTCAGCCCCCCCACTGCAATCATAGCTTTAATAGACGGGGAAGATAATATACCAATATAGAGAGGCTGGACACTGGCCAACACATGGATAGAACCCACTGCACACGCATACACACACATATACGCAGACGCAGACACATACGCATAGACACACACACGGATGTGCATCCACACACGCATACACACACACACACACCCATGCAGACGCACAGACAAACACACGCACAAGCTTAGACACATGCACAAACACCCCCCCGCCCCACACACACACACACACACACACACACACACACATAAAAACCACAGCCCAGTAAAAGACAACAATATAAAGAGGAACGGGAGGGGAAAGGCGTGATGTTGACCGCCAGAGAAGGTTGGTTGGGGGGTGGGGGGGAGGGGGAGGTAACTGGAAGCACTGCCTTGAGGCTTACGGGGGTCACCCCTGTTGGCCGGGTGTGACCGTCATCGGGGTGCGTTTGGGGGTTGGTGGGTGGGATCACACGGATAGGGGAGTTCATCTCTCCTTACGCCTCTCCCCCCCCCCCCCCCCCCCTCCATGATAGGCAGAGGCCGGCCGAGGTGGAGGACAAAAGGACCCTCCACTCTGCATACACAAAGCCAGCAGATGACCCCCCCCCCCCCCCCCCCCCCTCTCCCTGGTTCCAGTTCACAGCGTCTCCTGCATGTGAAAGCCTGGACAAGTGGCCTCATGTTTGGGCCCCGCCCTACAACAGGGAGGCCCCCCCTGCCAACCCTGATTCCATACGGGCCCCTCTCCAGGAGCCCCGGCCCTCAGCCCTCGACTCCAGGGCCCTGTAAGTGTTCTCATGTCTGCCAGACACACAGCACTTTGGAAAGTTGGAGGCTGGGCGGGGTGGGCGAGGATGGGATGCCGAAAGGTCATAGGTCATGACCGAATAGGTCTTAGGCTCCAGTGTGCTGCTGGTGATTGGTTGATCCGTCCGACCTTGTTGAAAAGAACATGCGTTTTGTCTGTCTGTCCGGCTACCACTGCTTGCCACTTGGGTAATGGGGCAGGAAAAGTTATGTAACTGTAATGGCCAAACCACTGTTATTCTCTCATCTAGGAGAACCCTGGATTCCTGTATGCCAGCCGGCCCAAAACAATGTTTCTTGGCCCTTTTCCTCTCCCAAGTTTATGTGTCTAATCAAGACCTTGAATGAGGCCCTTAGAGGAACCCCCCCAAACACACTTTAATATTTCAGCTATTTAATTTGAGACAGCAGTCTCTTAGCCTTTAACTCCTGGCTGCTTATGTAACGTGGAATTATCTGAAAAGGCAGGCTGGCTAAGTCGCAAAAACACTTTTAAACACAAGAGCCTAATTAAGTAATATATAACATAATTACTGTCTGAATATTTTCACATTTCAGCATGAATCAGTATAAATGCATTGTGAAACTGAGGGATTTAACGCCATCGCAGCAGAAAACAAGTGAGAAGGTTTTTCATGCATACTGGGAATCTATGAGGACCCTTTAAGGCATGGTTGTGTGTGTGTTTATATATATGTGTGTGTGTGCGTGCGTGCGTTCTATACAATCAACCGAGACTTGAGCTGGCAGTGGACGTCCGTGGAACACTGTAGGTCTTCCTACTGTGGTCGACAGAGTCTTCACCAGAATGTTCCGGATAGCTTACGCAAATATTACAAAGCCAGAGGCGATCCTATGTCAAGTGCCGCGATCGGATATCAGAGATTCAACGCGTTCAACATGCCGCAAGGGAACGATAAGGAATGACACAAAACAAGGAAGCGCCTGACTGTAGCACCACCTATTATGGTAAATGGACTGCGTTTATGTCGCGTCTTTCTAACCAGCGCCACTCAAAGCACTTTAAAGTTATTGCATTAACATTCATCCATTCATGCACACATTGATACACACCAAAAGCGGGTCTCAACCACGCAGGGCGACAGCCAGCTCGTCGGGAGCAGTGAGGGTGAGGCGTCTCGCTCAGAGACACCTCGACACTCACGCCTGCCCCTTGGGCCACGGCCGCCCAACAATCATGTCGTTGCCAAGATGGTTGGGATGGTGAATAAAAGTAAGACTTCGCTTTAAAGCAATACTTGAGTTTGGCCTTTTGGTGAGGCTGCCACTGTTAAGCGTTAACTCTTTTAAACAAAATATTACCCTGAGAACTCGGATCCGGCTTGTGTGGACAAGCAAACCCTAACCCTCCAAACCTGTTTACTCCAAACATCCAGAGCAACAAACCAACACTCCTCCTCAGGTATATACAACCCTGCTGTAACAGCCTTCCCCTCCCGGGATGATGTACTCATGGCTGGGGGGCATGCTGTGCCTTTAGAGAGGCATTGCGCCAGGGGAGTACATAATAGGCCCAGCAGTAGTTCCTGGACCTGTGACCTATTAGGCAGACGAGAGAGGAAGGGAGGCTACGGACTGACGGGAAAGCAGATCATCAGAGATGGGCCCGAGTAATGTGTTTTCCACTCCGGCTCAATCACAGAGAGCGAGAGAAGGACACAGAGTGGGAGCGAGCGGGAGGCTTGAGTGTGTGTTGAGAGAGAGAGAGTGTATCGATTCGTTCTTTTAGAGCATCCTGTTGCACAATATGGCCGGGGTGTGAGACAGGGAACAGAGAGATGGAGACAGAGGCGAGCCGGGAGAGTAAGAGAGGAATTATCTAACGCCGAGGGTGGGCCTGTGTACACCCACAACCGCCTAGCAGAAGTTCAGCCCCCGACGTCCGCGTGACGCGCACACGCCTGTC
This sequence comes from Pollachius pollachius, assembly GCF_949987615.1. Classification (NCBI taxonomy): domain Eukaryota; kingdom Metazoa; phylum Chordata; class Actinopteri; order Gadiformes; family Gadidae; genus Pollachius; species Pollachius pollachius. Next base: position 26,969,940 of record NC_136938.1, on the reverse strand, counting down.
AGAGCAGAGAACCACTCTGAATGCCACCATCCCCCTGACAACCGGAGCTACGTGACTTGGTGTGCCAGACTGCACCGTGTGTGTGATGGAGTGTCGGTGTGTTGTGCGTTGTGTGATGGAAGATTGTGTGTGTGTGTGTTTTTGAGTGTGTGTCTGGGAGAAGGGGGGGGGCGGTATAAGCTGGCTAATGTCTCTGACTGCTTGGCCGAACTGGGTATTTATTTCTCGCTGTGCGTGCAGGTCACGGGACATTAATGTATGCATATGCAATTAACAAACGCAGTCGTCGGTGGGGGCTAATGGAGAAAGAAGAAAAGCATTCAGGAACCCAATGAGGAGGAGAGGAAGAGGGTTAATGGAGAGAGGGAGAGAGAGAGAGAGAGAGAGAGAGAGAGAGAGACCGAGAGAGAGAGAGAGAGACCGAGAGAGAGACCGAGAGAGAGTAGTGGGGTGGATGGGAGAATTAATGGGGGGTGAGGATAAAGTGAATCGGTGAAGAAGAGGGTAAATGAAGAGAGAGACAGACACGGAGACAGAGACAGAGAGAGAGAGAGAGAGAGAGAGAGAGAGAGAGAGAGAGAGAGAGAGACGGGAGAATTTATGGGGGGTGGGGATAACTTAAATGGGAGGGGGTGAAGGAGGGAGAGAGGATGGAGGTGGGAGATGAAGGGAGGGATGAAGGAGAGATAAAGGGACGGAGGTGGGAGATGGGGGCTGGAATGAGAGGATAGACACAGTAAAGTTGCAAGGCGATGGGAGGGCTCTGGTGTGCAGCCATGGATGTAATCGGCTCATTTGATTTGACCTACTAAATCATTTCACCGTTACGATGTTTACCAGCCTTCTGCCCACTGCGGGGGTCAAGAGGTCAGGAGTCCGGCGGATTAGACAAATATTTCTTGAATACCCTGCACTGTAATCCTGATTATCACGAGTATTCATAACCGGCTCAATTATAGATCCACAAAGCAGTCTGCTTATCCCGGGCCATGGCACACGTCCAAGCGTCTATGGACATGTAAATAAACCACGTCTCCGAGCTGAGCCACAAGAAAAGTGTGGCACGCTCAAATAAATGTTGAAATAAATGCATGCAATTTGCTCTTGTAGCCATCCATCATTAATCACGTGTGTAACGACGCACCAGTGAGACAGAGACACAGCAGGGGGAGGCTGAGAAACCCCCTATCAGGGGGGAAGCTAGGAATGTAGATTAGGTGTAATGGACGCTCTGGTGTTAACGGGGGGAGGGGTGTTGTGTCGGGGGGGGGAAGGCTGGTTCGTTCTCCCTGACTGACCTACGCCATCAGTCCAATCTAGCCGCTCCGATTTTATTACCAGACGTTACTATCTCTGCCTTGTTCCCAGGCGCTCCCGATAAATCGTGTGCTCAACGACTGAATGTAAATAAAACAGAACTCCCCTCTCTCTCCTACCGTTTCCTGCTCAATCTCTTCCTCCCTCCCCTCCCATTAGCCAATCCACCATCTGTCACTACGGCAACGGGTCACAGCGGGCCTTAATCGCCACATCTGATGCCGCCGGGCGACATGTTGCCACGAGGACACCTCCGTGATCACACGCACACAATCGCACCCCGCGTTCTGATCTCCACCGTTAATCTAGGGGAGTCAGGGGGGGAGGGATTTACTCTGCCCATTCAAGGACTCGCTAAGAGTCAAGAACGAGCTAATAACTAAGAACCAGCTGATAACTCAGTACTAACTGATAACTGAGAACTAGCTGGTAACTAAGAACCAGCTGATAACTAAGAACCAGTTAATAACTACGAACCAGCTGATAACGAAGAACCATCTGATAACTCAGAACCGGCTGATAACTCAGAACCGGCTGATAACTCAGAACTGGCGGCGACCACATCAGAGATACGCATCATTGCCTGTATACAGGCAGCGCTTACAGTGATAGCAAGGCGCCAGTAGCTAGCTCTGACCCGCTACAGCGACCTTTGCCCTGAGGTGTAAAGGTCAGGAGGAGGATATTCTCGGGCCGTCACACGCCAGTGACCTCTGCCCGGCTGAACCTATGAATGTCCGATAAGGCTCGGCACCGGAGCCCTCCAGGGAATTCAATCCCAACCATAGAGTGGATTCTCCTCCTCCTCATTTCCTAAATTGTATTGGTTTTCCAGAAGGCCCCAGAAGAGGAAAGCGCAAAGCGTAAACATGTCAGTCAAGCGGCGAAGAGGTTGTGCCCATCGACGGGTGCATGGGGGGGGGAAGGGGGGGGGCGTCAATTAGACAAATGATTAAACACCGTGGCGCTCCCCACCGCCGAATGAGCTGCCCAATGAGGGAGCAGAGAAGGAAATGAGTGAGAGACGCAGAGCATGACTGGAAAGACGGACGGACGTAGTGAATTTGAGAAAGAGAGAGGCCGGGGGGGAGTAAGCCCACACTGAAGATGATAGAGATGAAGACAACACAGATTAAACGACGCTCTGTCTCGTAGAGCACATATGGACTTCGACATGCGGTGCACGACACAATGGAGGAATGAACGGAGCAAAGGCTGACGCAGACGCTAATAAAGTGAGTGGGGTGATGAATGGAGGAGAAACCAAAACATTGAGCTTGGTGGATGAGGGACAGGGGGGGAGGGGGTTTGGATGGAAAGACGGAAATCGAGAAAAGCAAGGGAGAGCGAGAGGGAAGAGAGAGAGAGCAGAGACAGAGACAGAGAGAGAGACAGAGAGAGCAGAGACAGAGACAGAGAGAGAGAGGGAGAGAACAGAGACAGAGAGAGAGAGAGAGAGAGCAGAGACAGGGACAGAGAGAGAGAGAGAGAGAGAGCAGAGACAGAGACAGAGACAGAGACAGAGAGAGAGAGAGCAGAGACAGAGACAGAGACAGAGAGAGACAGAGAGAGAGAGAGAGAGAGAGAGAGAGCAAAGAGAGAGACGAGGGTGTTGTTAAAACCTCGGATCAGTCCCGCCTGCCTTTGGGGGGGGGGGGAAGGGGGCTGAGTGGGTGTCTCCTAACGACCGGCGGCTGTGAGTCACTCTCTGAGGTCTACAGGGGCGAAGCCACCAGGAGGGGCTCTGGCTCCGGCAGGAGTCGGTGTGTGCAGCGCGCCGGCCCTCGACACAGGCTGCTGCTGAGCCTTCGCTCTCCTCCACGCGTACAGGTGACCGCCTCCGCCAGGCCTTAGGCAGAGCAACGACGTGGGGGAGATGTACACCGGCGTACCGGGGGGGGGGGGGGGGGGGGGGGGGGGGGGTGTGGGGGGGGGGATGTAGTGTCGGCTCGGAACAGAGAGATACGGCTGCAGGAGAATATCAGGGAGTGTATTAGCGGGGCACCTCCATGGCCGACCGTGGCTCAGCAGATAAGAGCGCAGTTCAATTAGACGTGGTCGGGGGGCGGGGTCAGACGCACGCAGCCGCAGGGGGGCGCACAGACACACACAGGCAGACGCGCACACAGAGGCGCACACGGGCACATGCACGCACACACAAACCCCTGCATACACACACACACACACACACACACACTCCCACGTCAGCTTCCCGAAGGTGCTCCGGCGAAGGAGCTGAGAGTTGCTCCCCTGTAAGGCCTGTGCACACGCAGACGAGAGCACCCAACACACACGCACACACACACACAGATCCAAACTGAATCATGGTTGGATTAACACATACACACACACACACACACACACACACACAGATCCAAACTGAGTCATGGTTGGATTAACACACACACACACACACACACAGATACACATACATAAAGACAGGAGAAGCCACCGATATAGAGAGGTGCATGAGGAGTATCTGCATTCACTGAACAGATCAAAGGATTTTCAAGAAGAGAAAAGTGAGTGTAAGAGTGTAAGCCCAGAACCCGCCGGCGCCCGCTGGAGGCCGGGTAAACCGCTCTCAGGTAAGCCTCCATCCATCCACTCCCAGTCAACCCAGGGCGGTCCAAAGCACATCAACCCATGCTCTCTCTCTCTCTCTCTCTCTCTCTCTCTCTCTCGCGCTCTCTCTCTCTCTCCTCTCTCTCTCCCCTCTCTCTCCCTCTCTCCCTCTCTC